>NC_064920.1:198253708-198468708 GCF_023897955.1 Schistocerca gregaria
CTTGGTAAGTCTTGGAATGGAGAGATAAAAGTGTGAAAAAAGTCGAAAAAGTGTTGGTTTGAGATGAGCTATGTTGATCCTGTGCTGAACTTAGGTTGGTGTGAAGGTTATGTCGTTGTGTTGTCTCCAAAACATGTTAAAACCCTATCACATTTTAAACAGGTATGTTTACGTGGTGCGTGAAAGTGCAAGTTGAAGTCACCACTGAAACATCTGCTAAAACGGGGATCTTCAACAGGTAAGATATTTTCCTCTTTGCAGTACTCCCTATATAAGTTGTACATCAGGGTCAAGGGCTGAATACTTTCCATTTGGGTTTTTGGCTCTGGTAGTATAATGAGACTGGTATGAGGGATATGCTTCTGGACAACATTGTGTCATCAGAGATTTTATTCACGGGTACCCCACTTTCTTGCTTATCTTTCTTTCACCCTGGTTGGTCCCCTACATTCAGTTATTTCTTAATAGCTCTGGTCAGCTGCCCATCCGATATTTGGAACATTTGAAGAAAATAACTTTTACACACTCTAACACTAGTTCCATCAACTTGAATGTAAAATTGATGCTTGTTGATTTTGGCTATCCTGATCCAATTTTAGGATGCCTGAGTTTAAGGCTCATTTGCTTAATCAGCCCACATAAAATGCATTCTGACAAGAGAAAGAATGTAATTTCCAAAATGTTTCAAATTAATTCCAGCGTAATTCTTTGGACACTTTTCTACCCATTTGGCCCTGCAGTTATAGTTTGTGTTGCTGAGTTTCTTCTTAGAAACTGTTTCCCCTTCCTTAGTTTTGTTTGCAATGCCAGAATTTATTTTCTTCTTCCTCTCTTGCTTCTCACTTTCATGTTGTCATGTCTTTCTACTTTGTTTTAGAAAGTTTTTCCTTCCCCTGCGGCCTCTCTCTCAAACCTTCTTGGGGATCTGGCTGCATCAACTGATTAAAATCCCATGAGCTTTTGATGGGCTCTCCTTAGTCATTGTCAAGTAGCAAATGACTGCAGTGTCACTGTATCCTCGCAGTTACACAGCCATACTCCTGGCTGTGACATCACAGGTGCTCCCTTTCTTGCCAGCTGAGGCAATGTTTTCATTCCACGTCCATCACGCCCACTTCAACCTCATGATGACTAGGTCCCAGGCTGTACTGAGCTGCAAACTGTCATCCATGTTTTCAGATTTTTTATTTCTGTTGCGTCTTCTATGGCGCTATCACAAAATTCTTTTGTCCTCGTTATGACATATGTTTCATTAAATATGATTCAGTGTTGACTTTCTAAAGCATGTTCTGCCACAGCTAATTTTTCAACGTAGGCATGAGCACCTCTTTGCATTCAATCTGGCATTGCTCCTCAGTGCCTACTGTTTGGCCAAAGTAGTAGCACTCACTCTGATGTTGTATTTTGTACACTCCAGGTATTCTAAGCCCTAGATTGTCCTCCACAGACCTCCTGAACCATTGTGATTTTGCTGGGGTCCTGAACACTGATGAGATGATGTGTCTCTTATGGAGCTGGCTAATCTTTCTCAACACTGTGCCACAGAAAGACAAAAATGCAAGTTTCTTGTTCTCTCCTTCGGTGGTGTCTTTCCTAGATGTCTCACCAGAAATAGCTTTTTGATACATGACAGTGATCGTAACTGTTTTTCCAGAAGATCTTTTGGAGGTGGTATAGTTCTAGTAGCAGATTTTCAGTGTCTGCGATGACTTTAGTATGGTGCATGAGGATGTTCAAGCAATCTCATTTTTGTGCTGAATGATGGTGATTAAGAGCGTGCAGATACCGATCATGTCTGCAGGTTGCCTATACACACTGTGGCTGAGGTGTCCATTGGTTTATGATGGAAGTAGAGATAGATGGGCATAGCCTTTCTTTACACCTTCATTCACTGGAAAATCAATGGATACATCAGCCACAGTGTGTACAGGAAATTTACACATACAAACTGGTATCTGCATGCTCTTAGTCACCACAGTCTGGTAAAAGAACACTGTGTTCTGGCTAAAATCATCTCGGGCACTCACAATCTGTTACTAGAACTATGCCACCCCCAAACGGTCTTCCTGTAAAATGACTACGATCACTGCCATGTATCACAGGCTATTTCTGGTTGGACATGCAGGAAAAACACCACCAAAGAAGAGAACAAGAAACTTGCAATTTTGCCTTTCTGTAGTGTCAGGAAAGATAAGCTGGCTCCTGAAGACAGACATCATCTCATTAGTGCTCAGGCCCCCAGCAAAAATACAACAGCTCATGAGGCCTGTGAAGGACAATCTAGGGCTTTGAACATCTGGAGGTACAAAAAAAACATGTCAAGTGGGGCTGCTACTATATTGGCCAAACAGTATGCCTTGCAGATAAATGCCAGACAGAAAGTGAGAAGTGCTTATGCCTATGCTATCTAGAAAAATCAGCTGTGACAGAACATGCTTTAGAAAATTGACACCAAATTCTGTTTGATGAAACATCTGTCATTATGAGGACAAAAGTATTTCAGTATAGCATCATAAAATAAATAGTAGAAATAAAATCATCTGAAAACACCATAATCAACAATGATGTTTTGCAGTTCAGCACAGCATGAGGCTCACCCATCACAAGGTTGAAGGAGGCACAGGACAAAAACATTACATCAATTAGCGAGGAAGAGAGCACTAGTGATGTCTAGCCAGCAGTGTGGCTACATAACTGAAAGACCACGGTGGCACGATAATTATTTACCGCTTTACTCTGACTGAGGAGTTCTCACTTGAAAGCTCATGGCATTTTAACCACCTGAGACAGCTGAAAGGCTGAGAACATTTTACTAATTCACATTACCCCGAGACCGTGCATTCATACATTCTTGTTCTTGTTCTTCTTCTTCTTCTTCTTCTTCTTCTTCTTCTCTTTCTTCTGCAACCAAGAGAATGAACTTATTAGTGCTGTACTTCTACATTTTTTCGGTTATGCATCAGGTTTGTTGTTATTTTTAGGAGGTTATACAATTTTAGCTCCTACATATTTTAGATTAAGAATCAAGTTTGTTATTATTTTTCAGAGTTTATTCAGTGACCTGACTTGTGTAGGGTAACCAGTATTGAGTTTTGAAAGATAACATGGTATTGTATTATTGCCAAAGAGTATTATGTAGTTATAAAGTGTTAAACTTACCTGAAAAGTTGGGCATTTCAGATTCTGATTATTCATAATGAACAGTAGATTCTGCATTTTACAATATAATGTGTTCGCAATTTGCACCTTCAGCAGATTGAGGGACCATTACCATGACCACTAGTATATGCTAACTCATATGTATGTAGAAACTCTCATATCACAAACACTTACAAGACTAGTGGTGTAAGTCTGACTTGCACCACAGAGGGTATTAACAACGCAGCTGTTTCATTCACCACTGAAATTGCTGCTGCCATCTATGAGGGTATGAACGAAACTAGATTGTACACCCTTCTTAACAGATCAACATCTCAAGAGCATATTTCAGAACTTAAGTCAAAAATTTGAAAAACATGACTTATACCACTTCTGCTTTAACCCCCTCAAATATTAGTGGCACTGACTGGTGTGTAAGCACAAGATCATATTTACATCATAGTAACTCAGATTATCAACTTATATTGTTCTTCAGCACACAAAGCTGTTGTCCCAACATTGTATACTATGTTCTGGAGATGATTTAAAGTTCCTCCTGCCCTATCTTAATTTAATTATGGTCAGTTGGTGTACAATGCATTACTATGTTCTCACTACCTTTACGATGTTGTTTCTTTGTAAATACAGTAAATATCTTTGTCTTACCTGTTACAGAATTGTAGTGGCAGTACTGCTTAAGGAGTGGAGGCTCACATGTGAGGTGCAATAAATCAAGGCCTCACACCCTGTTGTGCACAACACAACATAAAAAGCAGTATGCATTGGCTTAAATAATTTCACCAGAAATCTTACTTCTACTATTGCACTTCATTTATCATTGCATTGGGGTACTTTTTTCTGTAAACAAAGACAATTTATTTTGATGGATGTAATAATAATTGGTGGTAATGTGTAGAATACTCCTCCGAATTACTCAAAGGTATTTATTTCTGAAGGTTTTTACTTTAGTTGCTTTTATGTTTGGTTTCAGTAACATCATAAAGGGACACAATGTCTGACAGTACCTAAATTCAGGAAGGGAAGATTTTAGTACTGCCAAAGTGAAAACACACAATGATATTAATTTAACAATATTGTGAAAAGGAAAGCTGCAGCTCACCATATAGTGGAGATGCATAGTCACAGATAGGCACAACAAAAATACTGTCACTAATATAGCTTTCGGCCAGTAAGGCCTTTGCCAAAATTAGACCACACACACACACACACACACATTCACAAAAACAGAACTCACACACGCAACTGAGGCCACACTGCAAGATGCAGCGCCAGTGCATGGTAGGAGTGGCAGTCTTTTTGTTTTGCCTATCTGCGTCTCAGCACCTTCGTTATTTGGTGAGTAGCAACTTCCTTTTCCACAATATTGTTACATTCCATTTTGGATTTTCCAAAGATGTTAATTCATTAGCCTGTAGAAGTGTTGACTCAGGAAAAACTGTTCTTTACTCTGGTAATAATAACTGCTGACAACTCACTTGCTAAGATATGCTTCATAGGTAAAAAGAAAACAATAAGCAGGATTGAGGAAAGCCAACCTATTGATCTGTAGGTGATTGATGTGGGGCTTACATAACAGCTCAGAGACTGTACTAACTTTGAGCCTACCACTTTTTTAAGATTTGAGTACACACCCACATACATCGAAATATACCAGCGGTGGCAATGCTGACAGCTTATGTGAGGTTGCTCCATGTGATGATTGGGCAGAGGAAAGGTTTATAACAACTGGAAGGGGTAAAATGCATGGGATAAGGGGGACGTAGAGAATTGGAGGAATACAGGACAGGTATCACAATGAAATTAACACAATGAGTGTTGAGGAAGTTGGGTGGGGGGAGGGAGGGAGTGTGCAAGGTTTTGATAGTGGTGTGTTATTGTCCACGTCAGTACATTTCTCTGTGTGTTCCCTACCCCTGTCAGTTTTGTGGCTGCCACTTCTTTCAGTCCTCATTTTATTAATACTGTCAAGAGGTGTCTGTCTTCTGCTCTTCTGCCTCCCATCATGTCTCCACTACTTTCTTCTTCAATACATCTTACTGCTTTTGGTCAAGGAATGATAGTTTAGCTGTGTCTAAGACTAAGAAAAGGAACAATAGATCAAAAGCTGGGAAAATCTCTGTGCTGCTGTGTAATTGTGTTGACCAATCATCACTCAGCTACTGGTGAATGGTTGGTTTTCCTCATTTATGCTTATTGTTTCATCTTGGAATTTCCATTTGTGTAATAAGCAGTTAGCTTTGGATGTTAGGGACTGGTGAGAGAAATTATGATGTCTGTAAGAACACAAATCATGAAGAATCAGACAGCTAGATTTCTTTTCCATTATGTAGCTCATAAACACATGAAAATAGTGTAATGTATTGTTTGTTGAAAGTTAAGTTTTAGAGATGCAAAACCATTTATACCTAGATCTTAATGCACACATAATATTGCAGAAATACTTTTATTTATATAATTACTTTTTTTAAAAATGTTTGAAGTGATCCCTGTAAGCCATTACATACCAACATGTGTAAAGACTGGGACCCCATGCGCCAGCAAGGAATTATAGTGGCTGCAGGTGCATGGAGGACAACGTGTCATTCCACCGTTGGTTGGTTGGTTGGTTATTTGGGGAAGGAGACCAGACAGCGTGGTCATCGGATTAGGGAAGGATGGGGAAGGAAGTCGGCCATGCCCTTTCAGAGGAACCATCCCAGCATTTGCCTGGAATGATTTAGGGAAATCACAGAAAACCTAAATCAGGATGGCCGGATGCGGGATTGAACCGTCATCCTCCCAAATGCGAGTCCAGTGTCTAACCACTGCACCACCTCGCTTCGTCCCACCATTGGTGCAGAGGCTGGTGTGAACCCACTATCAGTTTTTATATGTAACTATTTTGCTCAAAACTCCCAACTTTCAGGTTTGCATACATGTCATATCCGCACAATCCCCTGTTTACACACAACAATTTGTCTGCGCAAATGTTTTGTCTAGACACATTGTTGCATGTTGACAGGCCTTAAGTTCAGATGTTCTTTTATTTACATATATATTATGAGAGGTACTTCGGATCCACTTCTTTTAATGAGATATTTTGGCTGAAGACCGTAGGAGATGCCATACTGGATTGTGTCCAGTTTGTATTTGGTGTGTTTTATAATATAACTTGTGTCCTATGCTACATCAAAACACCAGAAAATTGAGGATCTCTCAAAAATACATCCACATTCATACAATTTGTTGCAATTTAAATGCCAGGTAATGACTTATCAGGGTTTATAGCTTTGAGGTTATTATGACACAGAACCAAGGCAAGGTACAATATGTCTGACATCACTATGGTGCGGTGAGTTTTCAACATAATTATGAAATCAAGCATTTTAATTTTAACCTTTCACCAATTTTGTTTTTCACCTTCACAATTCTGAGATATTCTGGAACTTTTGTTATTAACTTCATGGAATTATATTTTGTGACAGGAGTGAGGCATCAAAGACCAATCCACAGTGGTTGTGGTGGCACTGTCTTATCCATCACATCATGGCAAAGCACTTAAAATCAATTCAAGTCACATGATTTCGTCGTGCATAGTTGCTCTCTCTGTGTATGTGCAGATGGATATGTGTGTGTGTGCGAGTGTACACCTGTCCTTTTTTCCCCCTACGGCAAGCCTTTCCGCTTCCGGGATTGGATTGACTCCTTACCCTCTCCCTTAAAACCCACATTCTCTCGTCTTTCCCTCTCCTTCCCTCTTTCCTGAAGAAGCAACCGTTGGTTGCGAAAGCTAGAAATTTTGTGTGTGTGTTTGTGTGTAATTTTATTGTGCCTGTCTACCGGCACTTTCCTGCTTGGTAAGTCTTGGGATATATATATATTCTGCAGGAAGCACACATAAAGAATATGGTAGCTTATATACATTGATGTTGGAGTCCACATTTGTACAAACATGACATTATTGGATTCATATGATTTGCAGCTTGTAAATATAGCTTGTATGTTAGAGAAGGAATATGGAAGTGTGAGACAATGCAGAAAAGTTTGTGGGTAAGAAAAATGTTATTACATGGTACAAAAGGGAAATTTTATACATCACAAAGAACTCAAGGAAGAGGAATCTGCATTCTGCAAAGTCAAAGAACCAATACTTAATTTGCCATGTCAAATTGCGTCCAGAACTACTGTAAGAACACAGTGTTACAGGCCGCATCACATCTCTTGAGAAATTGGCTTGTTGGAGGTTAAGTTTAGTTGGCAGTCTAATCAAAATTTATGTGCTAGTCATGTCTCCCTTAATATTTTTCCTTCGAGATTTATAGGTTTTCTTTGCATCTTGTATTTGCCTTTTAATAGTTCAATTGACCACTGCTGCTTGCAAAACTGTTTCACGGTCACTCCAAAGAGGTACTGAACAATAAATAAGCATGCCACAAAAACATATTGTGTATTTGGAGCTTATGGGCACTCAACAGCAAGACTATCAGCAGCCAAAAATACAGATTTAAACCAGTGACTCTAATATATTACTTGATGCATGGTTGACAAAAAAAAAAGTATTTTGCCACTGTTTTAGTGTCTGAAGGTTTCTGTCCATTTCTTTCTGAAACATTACAAATGTCTGACAACATACAAATAAATTCCATTTACTAATCAATCTGATTCTACCTGAAGTACTTTTTTACTTTAAGTTTCAGCAATGTATTTCATTGTAAAATATTAAATATGGTGTGGTACTGGTGTGTATAAAACTCCACATTATAACTGTAGTAGATGCCAAATAATTTAGTATGCTCATGTTGCACAATTCAGACTGCTGCCTCACTGCTTCAATTAATCTTCCATCATTTATTATAAAATTGTAAACTTATAAAAAGAAATAACAAATTGAACCAATATATTAAAAAAAATTTCAAACAACTGTTATCAGCCACGAATACCACCACGAAATGAAATATGGAGATATACGCATGGCCTCATATCAGGAGGAAATGTGGGGGTCAAAGTGATCAACGATGGATGGATTGCATTGGCCATCAAAACTTTCTTCCCGAAATATCTTGACAGTGCCATGGTGGGTTGGTATGGCCAGTGTTGATGCTGCCATTTTAAATGCATTGCAGTATGTTTTGATGAAATATGGTTTGGCAGCCTGTATGAATATGCCATCATTGCCAGTAATTTACAAATAAGCATGAAACACAAAAATGCGAGTAAATATTCAAAACACATTGATTATCTGGTAAAACAAACTACCATTCAGAATGAAAAATGTAGAAATGATTGATACACATGAAAAAAAGTAAAAGGTGACTTAATCTCAGCCTCCTACAAAGCATAAAAGGAAATTTACAGGCTAATTATTTTAGGAGGCAACTTCTTTTCCAAACCAGTATGTATTCAATTGAAGTACATATGCAGATGAATTGTATTCTGGTACTGGTACCGGATGACTCTTTTTTCATTGTTTCAGTTATTTTCAAGTGCAAAGGTAGACTTTTACTTTCCTGTCAGTGAATTGTAATTTTTTGTGTAAATTATAAGATACTTCACACATCCAGCAACATATAATCATTGTCGGCTGTGTGTTGTCATTGCATTAATTAAGTGGAATTTGGACGCACCACCACTAATGATGTTGGGGAACAGTGATCTTCATTCCTTGCTTTTTGCTTGCTCTCAGAGAGGTTGTACATAGTTACAAATAGCTTGACTACTGACTCATCATTAACTGTGACCACATTTTAAGAGACTATTCTACATGGCTGTGAAAAGTCTCCTGGCTGTTCATAAATGAGTTGAATGCAGTCGTTCACTGTTCTAATAAATCATGTTATTGTTCTACATAATTCAGAGAATGGATAATTTACACGCTCAAGCAGGCGTGGAAGATACACGCTTAACAAAGATGGGCACTCCTAATTACAGCTGCACCAGCAACTGGTGAGCCTGACATGATCCAAGCCTAAACTGTTAAACAAGAAGATGATTACAAGATGCAAGAATAATCCAGAGTATCACAATTAACCATATGCTATCCATGCTTCTGGCCACACCAGCCCATCCTGCAGTTCCCTCAGGTTGAGTAACGTTTTCATTAGGTAAGAATTATCACTGATTCAACATGATGTTTTTCTTGGTAGTGAGTAATTAGACCATCAATATGCTCTGCAAGTTCGAGATGCTACAGCTGTGCCACCAGTGGGAGAATCTTATTGGAAGCTAAAAGCTGAGCTCATACAAAGAGTAGTCACTTCACAAGAAGTCCACATCTGACAAGTGCTAATGCAAAAAGACATTAGGGATTGTAAGTCGTCCTAGCACCTCCAGCAGTTGTGGAGCAAGATGGACGTCAGTACTGTTTCAGACATAACATTATGTACAATACAGAGCAATTGCCTGCCACCACAAGTTAAAGAAACTGTAGCACCCCAAACAGATGTGTCATTGGGTGCTGTTGCAGAACTTACCGCATACGAGAGACTGTCACTTCCATATGAATGAGAGCCATGGTAAACCATCAAGCAGGCCAGCAACACCAGGAAATGTTGTGTGTACTGATTATGATTCACTGGTAGTGAAAGTAGACTTTTCATGCAAACAGCTCAATGAATTATTGTCTTGATATGGTACCAGCTGGCACAGAAGGTACACTACTGGACATTAAAATTGCTACACAAAGAAGAAATCCAGATGATAAACTGGTATTCACTGGACAAATATATTATACTAGAACTGACATGTGATTACATTTTCACGCAATTTGGGTGCATAGATCCTGAGAAATCAGTACCCAGAACAACCACCTCTGGCCATAATAATGGCCTTGATATGCCTGGGCATTGAGTGAAACAGAGCTTGGATGTCGTGTACAGGTACAGCTGCCCATGCAGCTTCAACATGATACCACAGTTCATCAAGAGTAGTGATTGGCATATTATGACGAGCTAGTCGCTCGGCCACCATTGACCAGACGTTTTCAATTGGTGAGAGATCTGGGGAATGGGCTGGCTAGGGCAGCAGTCTAACATTTTCTGTGTCCAGAAAGGCCCATACAGGACCTGCAACATGCGGTGTGAACAAGAGGTGACCGAGAAGTGTAACCAATGGGACCCCATACCATCACGCCGGATGATAAGCCAGTATGGCTATGACGAATACACACTTCCAACGTGCGTTCACTGTGATGTCGCCAATCATGGATGCGACCATCATGATGCTGTAAAACGAATCTGTTGACTCAGGGATCGAGAGGTGGCTGCACTATCCGTTACAGCCATGCGGATAAGATGCCTGTCATCTTGACTGCTAGTGATACGAGGCCGTTGGGATCCAGCACAGCATTCTGTATTACCCTTATGAACCCACCGATTCCATACTCTGCTAACAGTCATTGGATCTTGACCAACGCGAGCAGCAATGTTGCGGTACAATGAACCACAATTGCGACAGGCTACAATCCAACCTTTATCAAAGTCAGAAACGTGATGGTATGCATTTCTCCTCCTTACACGAGGCATCACAACAACGTTTCACCAGGCAACGCCGGTCAACTGCTGCTTGTGTATGAGAAATTGGTTGGAAACTTTCCTCATGTCAGCAGGTTGTAGGTGTTGCCTCTGGCGCCAATCTTGTGTGAATGCTCTGAAAAGCTAATCATTTGCATATCGCAGCATCTTCTTCCTGTCGGTTAAATTTCGCGTCTGTAGCAGGTCATCTTCTTGGAGTAGCAATTTTAATGGCCAGTAGTGTATTATCATCACAAATCCAAGAGCTGGTCCTCGAATAACATCTTGTCTTCTAATTCAGAATAGTTGGTATGCTGGTATCGTCAAGAGTTTGGCGAACAGGCTTGCACAAGTCCATGCTTGTTCACAAATGCCAGCAGCTATCGATCTTAGTTACAGCCGACTGCTGGGCAGCTTCTGTACATGAGTGACAGGAAGTCTCAGCTAAAATGTCTAGTAGATACAGGTTGTGATTTGAGCGCATTGCTATGGACATCAGTATTTCACTGCCAATGACCACATTCTGCTTGTCAGCTGCTAACAATTCGACAATATTGATGTATGGGACTTAGCATGTGGAACTGAACCTTGGACTACTATTTTACACTTTGGTTTGGTCTTCACCATCTCTGAGTCAATCATTGGCACAGATATTCTGATATATCCGTAGTTGATGCCTGACATGGCGAATTCCCAACTCGTGGACAGCGCGACTGGCCTGACTGCAACTGATTTCTGCCACAGCATGACTGTACACAGCGCCAAATTGATGCAAGCAAAAGATTGTAAATCTTTAGTGTGATGAACTGTGTGATGGCTTATACTCAAATACCAGTGACAGAAGAAGATATACCGAAAACAGTGATTTGACACCATTTTGGATGTTTGAGATCACGTTTGTGACCTTTAGGCTATGCATTGCAGCCCAAACCTGACTTTTGGATCAGTAACTTCTTTGTTAATAACGGCAAAAATATATTTTAGTCTTTCTTCGTATAATTTTAAGCGAACTCATTCACACATTTGATTCATTTTCTACTGCCATGATTGTTGTTTCATTTGTTTTGGCTTTTCTCTTCTACACTCATGCTCATAAATTAAGGATAATTGCAGAATGTTGTCCCACACAACGCGGCACTACACAACACTGGCGCTAATAGCATAGGCACATAGGGAACACACACG
Source organism: Schistocerca gregaria (assembly GCF_023897955.1). Taxonomy (NCBI): domain Eukaryota; kingdom Metazoa; phylum Arthropoda; class Insecta; order Orthoptera; family Acrididae; genus Schistocerca; species Schistocerca gregaria. The sequence continues at coordinate 198,265,540 of NC_064920.1, forward strand.
ACACAGGACTGTAAGTCCACGATATTGGTGATAAGTTGAGAAAACCGTCCCAAAATACATGTGCTACATAAGGCCACTGTTTCCTGCGTATGTACCTTGACATCAATATGAGATATGATCACCTTGCATACGTACACAGCTCGCACAACGGGTTGGCATACTCTGGATCAGGTGGTCGAACAGCTGCTGGGGTATAGCCTCCCATTCTTCCACCAGTGCCTGTCGGAGCTCCTGAAGTGTCTTAGGAGTTTGAAGACGTGCAGTGATGCGTCGACTGAGAGCACCCCAGACGTGTTCCATGGGGTTTAGGTCTGGAGAACTGGCAGGCCACTCCATTGCCTGATATCTTCTGTTTCAAGGTACTCCCCCACGATGGCAGCTTGGTGGGGCCGTGTGTTATCATCCATCAGGAGAAAAGTGGGACACACTGTACCCCTCAAAGGGCAGACATACTGGTGCAAAATGACGTCCCAATACACCTGACCTGTTACAGTTCCTATGTCAGAGACATGCAGGGGCGTATGTGCACTAGTCATAATCCCTCCCCACACTATCAAACCATAACGTCCATACAGGTCCCTTTCAAGGACATTAAGGGTTGGTATCTGGTTCCTGGTTCACGCCAGATGAAAACCCAGTGAGGATCACTGTTCAGACAATACCTGGACTCATCCATGAACATAACCTGGGACCACTGTCCAATGACCATGTACTGTGTTCTTGACACCAGGCGTTGTGGGCTCTCCTGTGATCAGAATGCATCTTGCAGGTCTCCAGGCGAATAAACCATGTCTGTTCAGTCGTCTGTTGACTGTGTATCTGGAGACAACTGTTCCAGTGGCTGTAGTAAGGTCCCAAGCAAGGCTACCTGCAGTACTCTGTGGCCCTCTGCATGCACAGATGGTGAGATAACGGTCTTCTTGTGGTGTTGTACACTGTGGACGTCCCATACTGTAGCGCCTGTCTGCTGGAATCGTTGCCATAACCTTGAGATCAAACTTTGTGGCACATGAAGGGCCTGCTGTGTTTGACCAGCCTCCAGTCGCCCTAGTATTCTACCCCTCATAATGTCATCAATATGTGTTCTTTGAGCCATTTTCGACACACAGTCACCATTAGCACGTCTGAAAACGACTGCACTCTTACTCGCTGCACCCTTCTCTGGCATGCACCAACACACCTCTGCATATTTGGACTGCTGCCAGCGCCACCGAGCGACGACCGCAGGTCAAATGCACCGCATGTTCATACCCCGAGGTGATTTAATCCACAAACTGCCCACTAGAGCATTGTTTCACCATTTATCAGCATTATCATTAGTTTATGGGCATGAGTGTATTTCTAATCCAACTTCTGTCATTTGTGTTTGCATCTTCATGCTTTGGTGCCTTATTTTGTCTGGTGATCGCCATTCCTTGTTACTCATGCTTCTACCTGTGGAATTTCTTCAGCAACATGCCTTACCCTTCCTCAGCTATCATGATCTTTCCTTTCCACATGTCTCACAGACCTATTAATTCTTTGTGTTTATTTTTCCAATCATGACTGAACTCTTCCACCACTCTTTTACTTTTGGTTGATTTTTGTTTTAATTATGCTGACCACAGTTGCCAACCAAACCAGTTCCATTCCCAGCCACTGTGCAGATGCTGGTGAGCCGCCTTCTACCATCTGACGAGAACTTCTCATGGTGCGAAGTGTACACAAAGTGGAGTCCATCTTCAGCTATCCTGTTCCACTATTGGAGCTGAACAACCCAACATTCTAGGTTTACTGGTCGACAGTTGGACAGAAAATGTCAAAGCGAAGGAATATCTTAAGCAACTTGATGTAGCAGACATACCAATTCTTAAAGAGGGATTGACAGAGCAAATCACTTCCCTGAATGAGTGACAGGCTCATTCTCAACTCGGATGTGGCAGAGTACAACAAGCCCACCATTCTGCATTTGGTTTTAAAAAGAGTTTTTCACATAATTTTATTGGAGTATTTGGAACACAAGGTGATTTTACTATGCAGAGATGTGGATGGTCAAGAACGCACTGGAACACTTAAAACTTTTTAGTGAATGGAGTTTCTTGTTTGCTCTGAAGACTATTCAGCAAAATTTCCCAGCAGATAGGGTAGTTCAGTTGCTGGTAAGATAAGGCCTTCCAGTGTCAGGTTACACGTTTGGCCGACTTATAATGAAGGCCTCCCCCCCCCCCCCCCTTCCCCATGGAACCACCGGAAATTGATCAAGGTCACTTGGATGAACTTCCCACCCCCTCCCCTCCGTACCACTCTCCACCCCTCCCCAACAAGCCTTATAAGGAGAGATCCCCAGAAGTGGAACCTACTTTTCGAAACTAAATATATGGTGATGTAGGTTAAGATCACAGGCATCACACCCTCCAGCCATTCACCCTGGGGACCCTCGTTTACAAGTAATTGACGAAAAAATTTAAGAATTTTGCATGGTGCTCAGTAACATGAAAACTGTGGGGCTACACACTGTTGTTGCGTGCTGTAATGGATAGAATAATAGCTTTACATGCAAGAAGATGTGGAATCAAATTACTTTAAGTGGGGTAATATTTTTTAGTTTTAAATATCCAAATGACTTTGATCATTATTTTTATTCAATTAATTGCTGTAACTGTAATTTTTTTATTTCTATTCCTTTGTCACATTTTTTAAATCACCATATGAACTTTTTTCATTTGCGTCTTTTTTCTTTTATCATTCTTTCTCCTATCGGAATTTTTGTGAATATTAATTTAATTATACACTCCTGGAAATTGAAATAAGAACACCGTGAATTCATTGTCCCAGGAAGGGGAAACTTTATTGACACATTCCTGGGGTCAGATACATCACATGATCACACTGACAGAACCACAGGCACATAGACACAGGCAACAGAGCATGCACAATGTCGGCACTAGTACAGTGTATATCCACCTTTCGCAGCAATGCAGGCTGCTATTCTCCCATGGAGACGATCGTAGAGATGCTGGATGTAGTCCTGTGGAACGGCTTGCCATGCCATTTCCACCTGGCGCCTCAGTTGGACCAGCGTTCGTGCTGGACGTGCAGACCGCGTGATACGACGCTTCATCCAGTCCCAAACATGCTCAATGGGGGACAGATCCAGAGATCTTGCTGGCCAGGGTAGTTGACTTAACCTTCTAGAGCACGTTGGGTGGCACGGGATACATGCGGACGTGCATTGTCCTGTTGGAACAGCAAGTTCCCTTGCCGGTCTAGGAATGGTAGAACGATGGGGTCGATGGCGGTTTGGATGTACCGTGCACTATTCAATGTCCCATCGACGATCACCAGAGGTGTACGGACAGTGTAGGAGATCGCTCCCCACACCATGATGCCGGGTGTTGGCCCTGTGTGCCTCGGTCGTATGCAGTCCTGATTGTGGCGCTAACCTGCACGGCGCCAAACACGCATACGACCATCATTGGCACCAAGGCAGAAGCGACTCTCATCGCTGAAGACGACACGTCTCCATTCGTCCCTCCTTTCACGCCTGTCGCGACACCACTGGAGGCGGGCTGCACGATGTTGGGGCGTGAGCGGAAGACGGCCTAACGGTGTGCGGGACTGTAGCCCAGCTTCATGGAGACGGTTGCGAATGGTCCTCGCCGATACCCCAGGAGCAACAGTGTCCCTAATTTGCTGGGAAGTGGCGGTGCGGTCCCCTACGGCACTGCGTAGGATCCTACGGTCTTGGCGTGCATCCGTGCGTCGCTGCGGTCCGGTCCCAGGTCGACGGGCACGTGCACCTTCCGCCGACCACTGGCGACAACATCGATGTACTGTGGAGACCTCACGCCCCACGTGTTGAGCAATTCGGCGGTACGTCCACCCGGCCTCCCGCATGCCCACTATATGCCCTCGCTCAAAGTCCGTCAACTGCACATACGGTTCACGTCCACGCTGTCGCGGCATGCTACCAGTGTTAAAGACTGCGATGGAGCTCCGTATGCCACGGCAAACTGGCGGACACTGACGGCGGCGGTGCACAAATGCTGCGCAGCTAGCGCCATTCGACGGCCAACACCGCGGTTCCTGGTGTGTCCGCTGTGCCGTGCGTGTGATCATTGCTTGTACAGCCCTCTCGCAGTGTCCGGAGCAAGTATGGTGGGTCTGACACACCGGCGTCAATGTGTTCCTTTTTCCATTTCCAGGAGTGTATTTATCCATTATAATATTCAGTAGTTGAAAGTCCCAAATATCACTTAACAAACAAAAGGTCAAATCATCTAGTTGTATTGACTGTACAGTGCTGTGAAAAATGTGTTTTTGGTTTCCAGTTGTGCAATTTTTTTGTGTGGTAATTGTCAGACAAACATTTAAAACATTACCAAGGACAAAATAACGCAGACGGATATTAAGAAAGAAGGGTTTATAAGTACAATAATATTCAAATAAAATGAGAAATAGATATAATGAACGAAATAACGTGGCCGAAAAAACAGGGTGATAAAAGAAATTAAATGGAAATTACTACATAAAAGTACTTAAAAACACACAAACAAACAACTGGAGTGGAAAAAGAATTATAGACAGAAAAATTAGAGCAAGTGAAGAAGATACTGTGATTAAAATGATGTGATAAAGGAATGGAAATAAAAATTACATTTAAATCAATCAATTGAATGAAAATGACAATCAAAGTAATTTCCATAAAGATTTAAAAATAAAAAAAAATACTACACCTGAAAAAATTCAAACTCTCAACCTCCTGCACATGAAGCTATCATTCTATCATTTTTTTAAAGTATGTAAGGTATTTATTTAGCACTTAAGTTCCACATAATAACAGGAAACAAACTCATTTGAAAATAATTATTCACATTATTATACTTTTACATTTCAGTCTTTTGTATGGAAATCTGGAAGAAATTGCCCATTGAGTTATTTCTTAGATGACACTTTTTTTTCCGTGAGATTACATGTCAAAATACTATCATAAGGTTTATATACTGGAATCTTGAGAAAATTCGCGCATGTATGCCTGTATTTAGGATGACGAATTACTTTCTCGTATTCATCCCGTAAGTATTCCAAGTACTGTCAGTTGTCCATTAATGTAAGTCCATAAATTATATGAATTTGTGCCATTATCCACGTTGTTGCGTGTCTCTTAGCTTTGAGAAACGTTTCCATTCGGGTCTCATGACCTTAGAAATATGTATATTGATCAGTCGACTCATGTCCCTTGCTGTGAGCCATAGTTCGACGAATTTCGGGCACTCAATGTTCGATTGTGCCCTCCGAATTACAATTTCCACGTGCGGCAGAGGGTTTTAACAGGGTTGAGTAAAGCTTGGAGTGGTCGTTACTGTCCGGTTTATCACTTTGTACCAAGTCTATCTGGCGCCCTCTAGTATTATTTTCATCATTAAATTTTTACACACGTTTTCCACTTCTGCTGCTGTAGTCGCAGCTCCCATCTATGAGGAACTGGTATTCTTCTGAGAGCTATGGCCATTTTCTTGTTCTACTACGTCTGTTGGTATGTAGCTTTTATTGAGATAAAAATTTCGAAGGAAATGTAATGAGTATGGAATACCAGCAATGTAAACCAGCGTTAGCTCTGATGTCGGGCATATTTGTGAAACAGTACAGCAATTGGCGAGTATTGTTCCTTTTCTACTAAACACAGTTCTGTTGACTAATAGTGCCGTGTATTTAGCGTGCAAGTTCATTAGTCCCAGTCCACCCTCATTTAAGCTGAGAGTGCAGGTCGACAGAGAAACCTTAAAGATTTCACCCCTCATATAAACCAGTATATAATTTGCTGTATAGCCCTCCTTAATTTTTTTGGCGTCGAGAGGACCTGATCTAAGTACCGTACCACGCTTTTGCGAGTATTTGTGTATTGCACAGCTTGATTTTTTTATGTCATAGGTAAATTTCTACCTGTGCTGTTTTTTACTACCGCTCTTGTTTTACGTAGTATCGTGCACCAGTTGACAGCCTCCATTCTTTGTGGGTTATTTGCCATAATGACGCCTAATACTTCGTGTTGATTTTTGGCAGTGAACCAGTTCCGCTGTGTATTCCACTTATTGTTTGCAATTGGCAGCGTCACGGTCTTTTGTGGTTAACAATAACACATGTACCTTTTTTCATACCGCCCGAGGACATTATAAAATGGCAACATCTCGTGAACTTTCCAAAACACCCAAGTCCGGCGCAAGTTCTGCATGTGAGCCTTTCATTTCCTATTGAAATTCCTTAGACTCACAACATAGGGTACAGAAGAGCCGATCTAATACTATTGCATATTATGCTATAGATAACAGACAGCCTTTTCTGATTGATCTGTGATGGGAATTTTCTCACTTAATCAACCATTAACATGACTTGTGACAGAGCATTGCTCAAAATATTATGCGTTACATTCTTGAAATTGGTGCCAAAACTCATTTTAATTACGACTTTTTCCAGATTTTTACGACTAACCCTATCGAAAGCATATTGAAAGTCTATTAGTAAAGCCGCTGCTTCCTTTGATACGTCGGTTTTTGTGGACGAAATTCAATCTCGTAAGGCGTCATATAATTTTCTGTTCGGAACGGCACACATTTGACCCGGACCGATCACCCTTTTGATTGTTTGCTTTAATCTCCCAGCAAAGCACCGAGCAATTTAGTTTATAGTCAACGCTGAGTAATGTGATCGGACGTACTACAATATTCTGTAAGTTTGGTGTTTCTTTAATTTTTGCCATCAGTGTGATGTATCCTCTTAGAAATTATTACGGTAGTCGACAGCATTACGGATTTCATTAGTAATATCTGGAAAAACATCTGCTAAAATATTAAAGTATTTCAGATAAAATACAACAGGAACCCATTCCACTCCTGCAGATTTCCCTTTAAAACTCGTTTGTATTGCTTCCTCAATTTAGTTTAAAGTGAAGGGTTCGTTAAGATGCGTTTGATAGTTTTCCGTAAGTATGCCATGTGTTCCCTGAAAGAAAAAAAAAACGCTTTATTGCGGATGCGTTGACGTCGCCTTTTTTGAATAAGTTTGTAAAGTTGGGGGCGATTTTAGCTTTAATTTCATTCCCATCGGTAATTTTCTGGCCATTATGGTTTTTTTTTTTCATTCTGTTATGAAACAGTTTGAGCCTCTCTTCCGTTCCCTGTCCAAGTGGTAGATAAAAATAGGTCCTTGTGCATTGTCTCCTGTCGGTTGACTCCTTATAAAAGTACCTTCAGTTTTCCTTCGGAGGTCACATAGAAGTTTTGCCTTTATTTGTCTTAACCTCAGCAGTAAGGTCGGCTGAACTGTTATTTTACTGATTAGATCTTGCAGACATCTGCGATAGAATTGTGAGGGTGATTGAAGACAATGGACTTTCTCGGCACTGTAGTTGATTAATACATTTCGAATAGCAGGCTTCGTTTGCATGAGCCACCATTCCAACGTGCTTTCTTGGGTCAACATGTGATCCTCCAAATGGCTAATGTTAAGCTTCCATATGTTTTTCTTGTGACGAAAATGTGTTTCCGGTAATTTAATTTGGCAGAGGTAGCTGCAATGAACCGAGAATATCACCAGTTTTGTTTCAGTTGTAACTATTTGAGCTTGGATTGGAGATTAGATGAATATCCTATCAAATCTATTATGAACATTAGTACAAAAATAATTGCACTCAGTGATGAAAAATATTGTTTTAAAGGCAAGAAAACATTTTATTAACTTTATAATTACACCCTGGATACGAAAAAACATATTTACTGAAAGAAAACACAGAAGTTACATACAAGCCAAGAATAAAGATAATGACAGCAGTGTCATGGAGCAGCATATAAATATAGATGTCAAGGGATTTTTTCTTTTCTTTTAACACTTCATCCAAAAGAAAAAAATCATGAAATTATTGCTTTACTTTCTGCAACTGACTTGTCCATGACACTGCACCACCTGAGTACTTTACAAGAATTCCAGTTGTTGAGCGCGTTGTCGAGTCTGCATCAGCATAAATCTTTAATTCTTCTTCGGTTTTGCAGTACTCTGGCATTCTTCGGACGGTCAATCAGCACCCAGGTATTGCTTTTCTTTAGAGATTGAGGTTCTCCACTGATAGCTTGCATCCATTCTTCCTTTTCGTTTGACTGCAATATTTCTGAAAAACAGTTTGGATCTTTGTGTTCAAGTGCATCAACTTTTGTTGCCATACAAAATTCACCACTTTCCATCCAGATTGGTTTTCTTCGTTGTCTTTTATTCTTCCGTTTCTCTTCATTAGAAGATTCAGCAGCTTCTGCTTTTAGAAATTCTGTTAATTCTTTATTTTCATCGGATTCACTCGGCTCTTGACATTCTCTAGAATCGAGAATGCCAGTTTTTTCTTGAGTTTGATTTCCTCCAGAAGTGTACAGTCTAGGAGATTTACGTTGGTCATCTTTAGATGAATTCGGATCATTAAATTCTTCCTGAGGGACTTCAAATTCAACATGATCACTATATAAATCACAAACAATTTCTGACTTAAATTTCGCATCGTGACTCAACACCACTTTTCTTTTAGATGTAATCCACACTCTAAACCCATCCTTGTCATTAACATATCCAACAAGTCGTCCAAAAGCTGCCTTATCATCAAACTTGGAACGGAATTGTTTGTTAATGTGAACATAGCAGCCTGTGCCAAAAATTCTGAGATGATCAAGTCATCGTACTGGTCGATTAAACCATAGTTCATAAGGGGTTTTATTTTCAACTGAAGATTTTCCAGTACAATTTATTAGGTAGACTGCTGTGTTACATGCCTCTGCCCACAACCCTTTAGGTAATTTACTCGGATTTAGCATTGACCGGGCAGCTTCAACAATGGTCCTATTTTCCCGTTCAGCCATACCATTTTGTTCAGGAGTGTAAGGAGGAGGAATCAGTAGCTCTTTCCCCTGTCTGCAAGCAGTTCACTGACATTCAATTTGTCAAATTCTTTGCCACCGTCACATCTAAATTGTTTGACATGTCCATTAGTTCGTGCTTCATTTAAAAACTGCTTAAGCACAGTACACGCTTCACTTTTGTGTCTTAAAAAGAAAATTCGACGAAATTTAATAAAATCGTCTTTGAAACATACATAATAATGCTTACCTCCAAAAGATTTCGTGCTCGTTGTTCCATTGACATCCGCGTGGATTAATTCACCAGTACTGGTAGAGCGTATTGTTCATGTTTTGAATGGCAGCCTATGCATCTTTCCAACCGCACAGCCGTCACAAAATTCACTCTTGGCATCTTTCACATTAATGTTCATTTCTTTTAAAATATTCTTCACATGTCGTTTATTTTGATGACCAAACCTTTCATGGTACACTTGTAATGTTTCGGATGAAGTCATCAAGTTCACGCCATTCATTTTTGCATTTCTAACAACAGGCATGTTCAACGCATAAAGTCCATTTTTCACATAACCTGTCAGAACAATGTTGCCATTGACTTGTTTTCGAACACAGACATTATTATAACTAAAATTAGTACTGTTGCCTCTGCAGGCAATGGCTCTCACAGAGAACAGATTAGCACTTGCATCAGGGACGTACAAAACATTGTCCATTCTAGCATTGTACCATTTATTGTTTCGTCGAATTTGGATGTAAACTGTTGCTTGATCGTACGCACACATTTTGACATCTTGTTTTCTCAATGAAATTACTTGAGGAGCATCAAATTCACTATACGAAACAAAATACTGTCTGTTGGGAGTGATATGATTTGTAGCGCCACTGTCGCAATACCATTTATTTGGGTCACTGTGATTACTAGTGCATACACCCATAGCGTATGAAGTAAATGCAGCGTGTTCACTTTCTCGCTTCTTCTCTTTTCTTTTATTGCTGTCACGAGTGTTCTGTGGAGACTCTGCTGCCCAGGGACCTAATTGTTTGCATATATTACACGGAAACTAATGTTTTAATTGTGACTTCGTCATCTTTACTTTCTGATTACTTGTTTGCCGGTGTCTTGTTTTAGAAACGACAAAAGCTGCACTTCCATTAATGTCTTGTTCACGCAGTTGAATAGTACAGAGTTTTTCAATCAATAAATTCAAGCTTTGCTTTTCTGTCGGTATAGTATCCCAGAGATCCTTAAAATTGTCGTAGTCTTTTTCGCAGTGTAGACAAAATTCGACCATTTAAGATTCTTTCAGATAGCGTATTTTCTTCGTGTTTTGCTAATTCATCGTTCAGGTCCACAAATAACTTTTGCAGTTTGGCCACATGTGCACTAATATCTTCCGTTTCATCACGTTTAACAGGGAAAAATGTTTCAATCAACATATTCAAACGCTGAGTACTGCCACGGTCAAATCGGGCGCGTAATTTGTCCCAGATTTCTTTAGCATACTTGCACGTTAAGACGAGTTCTGCAACAGGTTTACTTGGTGCACTTGCTATAAGACTTGCTGCCTTTGCGTCGTCCTTGTGCCATTCCACATACGCTTCTTTTTGTGCACTTGTCGCATCTTGCGGCAACTCTACACGTTCACGTGTATCGTTAATAATATCTTCTAGTCCATATGAACGCAGCGTCATAGAAATATGCCATTTCCATTTGGCCCAATCGTCAGGTCCTTCAAGCTTATCAATGCTGACATTATAATCGCCGCTAGCAGTCATGTTTCTTTACAGACATGGGCTCATTTCAAATATTGTTTAAACTATGTTGTTTGCCTTTACACGTGTACTGGGCCCATAACCTGATGAAAAATATTATTTTAAAAGCAAGAAAACATTTTATTAACTTTATAATTACACCCTGAATACGAAAAAACACATTTACTGAAAGAAAACACAGAAGTTACATACAAGTCAAGAATAAAGATATTGACATCAGAGTCATGGAGCAGCACATAAATATAGACGTCAAGGAATTTTTTCTTTTTTTTAACACTGTTCTGTTGTGGTTCCAAATTCACCAAGTGTCTTCGAGATGGTAACTGTCAACCAAAGTTTTAAGTTCATTACACTTGTTTGGAACAAGCTTCTGATCATCATTATTAATGACACAGTTAAAATCGCCACCAATGACAAGTTTGTCACTATTTCTGTCAAGTAACTGGCAAAGTTCTTGACCAAAGAAACGGTTTCTATTGGCTTTGTATTTATTACATCGAGAATGGCGCAAACAAGTCCACGTCCAGTCGGTAAAAATTCTATATTCTTTATTTCAATGTCACGATGTAGTATGATGGCGGTACCAACTCTAGTATCTACGTCGATGTTAGAAATTACTGTGAAGTTAACAATTTTATTAGTTGCTTCGCTTGTGACCTATTGTACTACAGTTACATGCCATTTAATCTCCTTTAAGAAGTTGTTAATAGAAATTATCTTAGTAATATTGGAAATCTTATTTATGTTGAGTGAGAATGTTCCAGAGAGTAAGTCTGTGTGCTGTTTATTGTTAGGCTACGGGGACAAATTATTTTCTATATTGTCTGCCCATTCCATTGGTTTTACGCTTACCTCATCACTGGAACTGTATGAGTAAATAATGCCGAAATCAGATGCTTGTAGAGATTTCTTAGAATATCGGCCATCAGGTTTTGTTTTCCCTTTTACCTGATGGAGATCCTGATTCTTTTGTTTGCCCGACAGAATTTGACTTGATTTCTTATTAGGCTGTTCGTCGGTGACATCTTTAATCTGGCATGATTCTGTAACAGGCTGTTCAGGGTATTATCTTGAACTTCGGAGGCCACAGGTTTTTTGACCGCCCGTTTTTGCTTTTTCCTGTGTTGTTTGTTGTACTTTTGATTTACGTAGTCTCCTGGGACACATCAGTTTCGGTGGTAATGCTACCTTGCATCTGCTGTCCTGTTTCGTCACATGTCTTAATTTCCTCAGTTTTTCCCTTTTTCTTTTCAGCTTTTTAAGTTTATTGATTTTGTTTCGCTGGATGTACGGTATGTTCTTCGAATTTGCAGTGAATTTCTGTAGGATTTGCAGCCACAGATGGGGTCTCTATTGAGGCTCGTGTGGTTTGTTCGCATTCTGCTACTGGTTTATGAATTTCCGTTACCGTTTCCTGTGCACGTTTGGTTGTCTCATGCAGTTCAGCAACAGTCATCAGAGCTGGTGACAGTGAAGTGTACGGCACTATCCTGTTTGCGACTAGCGCGTAACAACTGGGGATGTCACTTGTATCCATTAAAGTATCGATTCATTCCGTGGGGAACTTTTAGTACAATTAGTACGCAGATGGCCAGTAGATCGGCAAATGGAACATGTCTGCGGTTGTTATTAACGCTCTGTTTCGCGTAACTAATGTGTAAGATGAAGTGTGCCTTTTTAACTCCATCCCAACGTTTAGTACACCACTGCCAATTTGATATCGGAAAGTGCCAGACGATTTATGAGTTTCAGCTTTCAAAACCGTTCCGCACTGTTTAAGGTACAGCACTATCAGCTCATTTGCGCACTGAAAACATAAACCTTTATGTTCCGAATTCCATAACCTGCATGTACTAGAGCAACATTACTAACAGATCCGTCGGCACTTCCCGAGTTAGGGGGACGAAAGTTTCGAAAATATTTTTTCTCACTTTTTGACCAGTTAGACTATGTTGATCTCGAAGATGTTATTTATTTTCATCCCCGATAAAAACTTTTTAATATATCGAGAGAAAAAAAATTAATGACAATTTTTTTTCTCATGTATCAGGTAAATACTTAAAGTATATTTCTAATGCAACTGAAGGTAATTGGAATGTCGTAGGATCATATAAAACTAACATTCACGGATTAACATTTTTACTGTGGTAACACCGATTTGTATATTGCTGCTGTCAGTGGAGGTATAACAATAGCACGGGTATCGAATATCAGTGGTATTCAAATTAACCGAGGTTCTGATATAGTTGTCCCACTAACTTATTCCTTCAGTCCGAAACAGATGAGGAGCCTTTTCTTACTGTGTCAGCTTTAAATTTTGGATCTTTTGTCTAAGAATCTCTCCCAAAGGGCAGAAGACGACAACCGACGTGTCGGTAAAAAATCAAAGATTTCATGAGTGTCCCCCTAAACTCGATAAGTGTCGATCCGTCATGGTGCTTGAATGCAATCACGAGTTTGTTACAGTGTTCAGCGTCTTCAAATTTGATGAACACAGAATTCTGAATGCAATCCAATTGAATACCTAATATGTTATATCCTACGATTAGAATTCTTTAAAGATCAAATGGTGAGGGTCTCACTGCATTACTATCAAAGATATGCTGTACGGTATTTACTCTGTTGACCACAGTCATTTTATTCACAGTTTCTCTTCAAAGGTTATTGAAGACCTTGAGAGAGCGAAAGGCTGTCCGCAGGCACCCGCGCTGCCGCCGGTTACGTTGCGCACACACTTAACGGAGCGCTGTGGAGTGGTGTGTTGACGCCGCAGCCACACAGCGACACCCATTTAGAAATGAACTGATATTAAATTGGCTATATTTTTCAATATTTTTCGAGAACTACATGAAAACTGATGGTTGTTGACGTTGCTAACCAGAGATTACACCACGCAACCAGACTATTTACTGCGCGTTTTTTAACGCTACTGTCACTCAAAATTCCGAAATCTTTTTCGTCGCAAGTAAGGGCCCACCAGGGTGAATGGCTGCAGTGTGTGATACCTGGTATCTTAACGTAAATAACTGTGCTTTCAAAAACTCGATCCAACCGCTAGGGCCCTCTCCTTGTTAGCTAATTGTACAGTGGTGGTCATGTGTTATAAAATTGGCGGCAAACCCCTTCCTATCTTTCTCAGCCAATGAGTGCACAATAAAATGACAGGAAACTCAAAAGAACAATAAGGTTCGAGATCTCCTCTCCTTTTATTGTACGAAGTAACCAGCTGCCTGAGCCCTCTCATTCGAGATCTGAACTTCCTTATAGCCCGCATCTCGTGGTCGTGCGGTAGCGTTCTCCCTCCCCACGCCCGGGTTCCCGGGTTCGATTCCCGGCGGGGTCAGGGATTTTCTCTGCCTCGTGATGGCTGGGTGTTGTGTGCTGTCCTTAGGTTAGTTAGGTTTAAGTAGTTCTAAGTTCTAGGGGACTGATGACCATAGATGTTAAGTCCCATAGTGCTCAGAGCCATTTGAACCATTTGAACTTCCTTATAAGAGGAACAGCCAGCGCCACCAGGCACTAGAGGAAAAAGATCGAAAGCAAGTATCTAATAATAATACACTACTGGCCATTAAAATTGCTACACCACGAAGATGACGTGCTACAGACGCGAAATTTAAACGACAGGAAGAAGATACTGTGATGTGCAAATGATTAGCTTTTCAGAGCATTCACACAAGTCGGGCGCCAGTGGCGACACCTACAACCTGCCGACATGAGGAAAGTTTCTAACCGATTTCTCATACACAAACAGCAGTTGACCGGCGTTGCCTGGTGAAAGATTGTTGTGATGCCTCGTGTAATGAGGAGAAATGCGTACCATCACGTTTCCGACTTTGATAAAGGTCGGATTGTAGCCTATCGCGATTATGGTTTATCGTATCGCGACATTGCTGCTCGCGTTGGTCGAGATCCAATGACTGTTAGTAGAATATGGAATCGGTGGGTTCAGGAGGGTAATACAGAACGCCGTGCTGCATCCCAATGGCCTCGTATCACTAGCAGTCTAGATGACAGGCATCTTATCCACATGGCTGTAACGGATCGTGCAGCCACCTCTTGATCCCTGAGTCAACAGATAGGGACGTTTGCAAGACAACAACCATCTGCACAAACAGTTCGACGACGTTTGCAGCAGCATGGACTATCAGCTCGGAGACCGTGGCTGCGGTTACCCTTGACGCTGCATCACAGATCTGAGCGCCTGCGATGGTGTACTCAACGACGAACCTGGGTGGACGAATCGCAAAACTTCATTTTTTCGGATAAATCCAGGTTTTGTTTACAGCATCATGATGATCGCATCCATGTTTGGCGACATCGCGGTGAACGCACATTGGAAGCGTGTATTCGTCATCGCCATACTGGCGTATCACCTGTCATGATGGTATGGGGTGCCATAGGTTACACGTCTCGGTCACCTCTTGTTCGCACTGACGGCAGTTTGAACATTTTCAAGTGTTACGATCCGTGGCTCTACCCTTTATTCGATCCCTGTGAAACCCTACATTTCAGCAGAATAATGCACGACCACATGTTGCAGGTCCTGTACAGGCCTTTCTGTATACAGAAAATGTTCGACTGCTGCCCTGGCCAGCACATTCTCCAGATCTCTCACCAACTGAAAACGTCTGGTCAATGGTGGCTGAACAACTGGCTCATCACAATACACCAGTCACTACTCTTGATGAACTGTGATATAGTGTTGAAGCTGCATGGGCAGCTGTACCTGTACACGCCATCCAAGCTCTGTATGAGTCAATGCCCAGGCGTATCAAGGCCGTTATTACAGCCAGAGGTGGTAATGATTTCTCAGGACCTATGCACCCAAACTGCGTGAAAATGTAACCACATGTCAGTTCTAGTATAATATATTTGTCCAATGAGTACCCGTTTATCATCTGCATTTCTTCTTGGTGTAGCAATTTTAATGGCCAGTAGTATATAACTGTTACTTTGGTTTCTTATTGATCTCGGAGCGCATCGCCTCCCACAGCTGGTGCTAACATAACTGCTGAGTGAGGTCATCATCATACCACTGGACACACTGCAACAGCTGTCCAGAAATGGGGCTTCCTGATTCGTCGAACCTGATGTCATTCATCTATACTGTAACAACGCCACAACAGTCACCCTCGTACAACTATGCTGTACCACTGTGGGAGTTGCCACACCTCACAGAACTGCAGGCAAGAGTACTACTGTCACATGCACAGAATTATAGCGTTACTGTGTGTGCCACACCTCACAGAACTGCAGGCAAGAGTACTACTGTCACATGCACAAAATTGTAGCGTTACTGTGTGTGGGGCTAAACGTGTAAATCTGGGTCTCGATCCGGATAATACAGTTGCTATGAGTGTTGAAAATGTGTAGCATCTTGATTCCAGACTTCAATATACATGGGAATACATGATTAGAGTGATGGATTATATGAAGACTACTATAACTGACGAGTATGACACTCCCATACACAGACTGGCATTTAAATGTTAGGAAGTAAAGTTAAAATAGTTGATATGTTATGGTGAGGCCATGTTAGAATTAAATTAATGGGGTCCCAATGTATACTTAAAATATTCGACTGCAGTGAAATTAGGTGATACGTAAGGTACAACATCGATTGCTACAGGAAGATTATGCCACTGGCGTTATATTAAGAGTTGCTTGCAGAGTACGGTTTGTAGCTATAAGACAACGGGACTGATGTCACAGAATAAGTATGAGTGTATCAAAGAAGAACGACCAATAGCTGCGAAGCCTTCTCCGTCCAATGCGCCATCTGTGGTATCTTTAGACAAATTAATGTGGCCATGGTCTTCGTTCATGTAAGAGCTGTTATGCAAATTGAAGGAGGAGGGGGCAGGGAGGGGGGAGAAAGGAAACGAAAGGTAAGGAACTATTGATGTCAGATGCATTGGAATTATATGTGGAATCAGCAGCGATAAGTGATTGGAACCCTGGAGCTGCTGCTTGTTAGGCAGTTGCGTTAGCCACAGCGCCATTCAGACCCAGTGTGTATAGCAATTGCATGAACTATCTCGGCACACCTCCAGGCCGACCTACATTCAACTTGACGACAATTCGTCGCTCTATTATTGCACCTACCATTTTTCCATCAAAACAAAGTAAAACCCGTTGCATGAATGCATAGTGTCTGTTAGTTCGGACATGTCCTAAAGAACAGACTACTTGCATTCATATAATTGATTCAGCTCGATTGGGCGATGAATCCACCGTCTTCGGTGCAGACGAACAATTACAGTCGACCTTCTGCGGGAATCTCGAAGTAGCAATCTAGGAGGACATAGACAGGGACTGCAGATAGCTGGTGCTAGATGGGAGTATACGTTGGCTGGGAAGTGTGCCAAAGTAGTCCACGCAGTTGTGATAAACACTGTGTCCGTATAGCATAATGGCTAACACAACTGCCTAGTAAGAAGGGGATCCTGGGATTGAATATAGCTCCAGCACACATTTTCACTCATCGCCAATCAAGTCTCGATGCAGCTGAGATGAATAGTTCCTTCCTTTTCATTTCATTTCCCCCTCCTTCACCTTGAATTTACATAATATGTATCACAGCTGCAGATTCCATGTGGTGTCTGTTCTTTCAGACATGTGTTAAAAACTGCACCTGAAGCCTATCTTTTCTTAATAGAAGTGTATGGTGAAGACTGTTTATCACATAGGCGATTTTTTGCGTGGTTCAGGCATTTCCAGCATGGCCAAGAAGACGTTGAAGATATACACGCCCTTCCACAAAAAGAAAACGATGAAAATATCGAAAAAGTAGGTGAATTGATTCGATCTGACCATCGGTTGAGTATTCGATCGATTACTGAAACTGCAAGAACTGCCAAAGAATACATACGGAAAATTTTACATAAACAGTTTAACACCAGAAAAGTGTGCGAAGCTGGTGCCAAAAATTCTCATGATCGAACTAAAAGAGGCTCGCAAAAATGTTTATCCTAACGTTTTGAATACCATTGAAAATAATCCTTATTTCTTGGAAAGATAATTTCTTGGAAAAATAACATGTGACAAATCTTAGTTTTTCACTTACGATCCAGAAAATAAGCACCAATCAGTGCACTGGAAGGTCCCAAATACACCAATAGTGGAATAAACTAGAATGAGCAAATCAAGATTGACTGCAATGATGATTGTTGTTTTGGATATTCTTCGAACTGTGTATCTTCAATGGATTCCTGAAACTACCTTGTGGTTCTCGCTCAACTCCATGATAAAGACCAGAATTTTGAAGAACAACTCACGGGTTGTGCATCAAGACAGTGCACCGGCTCGGAGTTCTTTGTCTGTTAAGAGGCTTTTAGCTCTTGTGTCCTAGCCAATGGCTACAACTAGAGCTGCCACGCTGAGACAGTTTCCGACTGGTGCCACAGGCAGCGCATTGATGTTCTCCGCCAACCACAAGCGAGGCCCAATCAATAACTTCCGCGCCGCGGCCAATGAGATGGATTTTCGCGCTTTGATAAGCAGCGGTCACAGGCAGCAACGGGCGGTTCGTGTTCGGCGTTGGTGTACGACAGTTCTAGTATGGAGTTCCAGGGTTGCAGTTCATAGCTGTAGTTCATAGTGGAGATCAGCCTGCAAGACCTAGTCTACATGTAGAGTCGTCTATAGCATTCGCATAGGGACAAGTGTTCACTACAGTGATTGACAGTGTGTCGACCAAAACGTACATAGTCTTGTTGACATTGTATTCTGTAACACACGTCTTGACAGGCCACTGCTTAGTTGTATCTGTGCGCAAGTACATCCAACGAATTCCTGTGCAACTTTAATCAAGTTTTGCAACGTAATGAAGTGTGTATTTGTGAGTCACTGATTTGTTTGCACCATCACAGTTCCTCCATCCACCTTGAAACACCTACACCTTACTTGATGTGTGTGAGACGATCTACCTAGACAATGCCATACACATCAACAGCGAAGCAGAGCATCCCAATTTTGGAACACCGACCTTATTTACCTGATCTAGCACCATGTGTTTTTATCTACGTATTTCCTAAGGTCAAATCTGCATTAAACGGAACAAGATTTCAGTCCGTTGAATCAGTCAAAGAAAAAGCGGCATGCGTCATCAAGGAGCTCGTAGAGGAAGACTTCCAGCACTGTGTTGTAGGGATGGAGGAAAGGAATATAGTGAGAGTAACAATAACTAAATATGTATGATTTTGAAATAAAATGTCTTACAGTAATAATATCGTTATTTTATAACTATAGCTCGTATCTGAACAAAAGTAGGCTTACACTGAATCAAGTGGAGCAGTGTACAAATTTCTGTAGACCCCATGTGCCAAAGCGTATATAATCCGTTCATCACAAGAATAAACCTGATATAAACAAACACAAACGCGATGATTGGTCAGAAGCCGTAGCACACGTACACTGGTGTTGTTACGCTCTTGGAAGAAGGTCCTACTTATCTATTAGATATCTTGTTTCTAAGTTACGTTAAATGAAACTTTAAGATATTCAAATGTATTAACGGCCATCAACCTTTTTCTTTATCACGTTTTATCTACGTAGTTTTTATTTCAAAAATCGTGTTCAGTCGCAGCCTATGCAGCGTTGTGCTCCGATTGTCGCATTATTAATGCGCAGTATGAAAATGGCTGGGGTGTTTTCTGTTCCGCAGTGAAACACGCATGTGGAATACGGTTAAAAAGTGCCGAGAAACAGGTTGTTCTTAATGTTTCTCATACATTTACGGAGATAAACGGCTTTGAAGTTTTCCCAGCGTTATATACAATACAATAAATAGATAAAATTTGTTAAACGTACAGCGCAGTCGGTAGTATAATGAAATGTGAATCTCCCACTTAAATTATTTTCTTGTTCAATTTGGTATATCTACATTTCGTAATTATAAATCTCATCATCATTTTTATGAATAATTCACGTCTTCTTGTTTCTTATTACATGATGGACTCGAAATTCCTGTTTCCATTTCAAATACAAATTATTAATTATGGATGTTTTATGAAAGACTGTTCATAAAAGTTGTTTAAATTAAGAAATCATAACAATTTAATTTTTAAGCCAAATCCTCTGTATTTGGACTATGTCCATCGCTTTATACAACAGAGGCAGATAAGTATCGTAGGAACATGAAAAATGATCGTTTTCACAGCATCGAGCACATCATACAAATGCTTAATTGCTACTGTACCATTGCAATATGAACCCAACAGAACTGATTTGGAGCAAAGCTGCGGGATTTGGCACGAGAAGTAACAAGACTGCTAAGCTGCCAGACGTACTGGAACTAACGCACGCAGCTTTTTCACACGTCACTGCCGAACGCTGGCTCGTCATAATAGAAGAGAAAATGCTGCGCCTGGTTGGCTTTGTATATTCTGTAGTTGATAGGCTCGTTATTAATGTAACAGGTGACACTTCCAGAACTGAAATGTATATATCGGATTCGGGTAAGGAAGAAGCTAAGTGATTACCAGACGACTCACTGTAACTAATACCTTCAGTGGCTTGGATATTTAACTACACGGTGAAATCCTTCAGTACTCTCTTACGTTACACACAGCTTATGCAGGAAAACTACCCTGTGGTTAAGTCAGGAATTTTCATCATTCTTGTTTTTAATTACAATAGCACGTTAGCTAAAAACGATAACGTGTTACAGTTTTCGTCTAGTCGTCAAAGGAGCACATTGTAGGAGATTATTTATTGTGCATAAAAATTAAATGACATTCGAAGCTGTATTGCTTCTGTGCTCGTCTCTTTCTACGTGTGAACTGCAGCTGGCCACATCACTGCATTTTAGCTATACCAGCTGACCGGCCACTGCTGTCCAAGTTAAATGCGCCGGTAAAGCTGTTGTCCCGTATTATCGCTAAGTCGATGTGCGCCTAACGCATAGCACAGAATGTACCCTTATTATCTTATTTGACAGTACTCGAAACAGCTTGGCTGCAGTCCCACGTGAAACGGAAATCCAATGAGGTTCCAGCAAACGCTGAAGAATACATAGTGCAATGTTGACATCAGATTTATTCTTATGATGAACGGATTATAGCTGTAGAAACCGTGAACATAGCAGAGTGTGAGTTCAGGGATGGAATTCCTATGTAGGTAATGCTGTCTATTTGTTTAAAGGCCATACAGTCTAAGTCCTACAGATCACAGTTATATGCGAAGAACTGGGTTGTTACTTCGCAATGTGGCTAAAAAATGAAAGAGCGCGGCATGCTTTTGCTAAAGCTCTTTTTGGTCACAGCCTCCCACCTACCCATGACCTATCCAACAACTTATTGAAAGAACAAACACACTGATCAGCCAGAACATTACGATCACGTACCTAATAGCCACTACGTCCAGATTTGGCATGGGTAGCAGAGGCAACATGTCATGGCATGGGAGCAATGAGGCCTTGTTAGATAGATGGAGGCAGTTGGTGCAACATCTGCACGTACAAGTGACCTAATTCCCATAAATTCCGGGGAGATTGGGTTCAGATCTGACGAGTTGGGGAGAGGGGGTCAGCACACCAATTAGAATTCACCACTCTGTTCCTCGAAGCACTCCATCACAATCCTGGCCTTTTGACATGGTGCACTATCTTGTTGTAACATAGCACTGCCGTCAGGAAGCATGATCGTGATGAAGGGGTGTACGTGATCTGCAAGCAGTGTATAGTACGTCTTGGCCATTGTGGTGCTTTGCATGGGCTCGACTCGACCCATGCATGCCCACGCGGATGTTCCCCGGAGTATAATGGAGCAGCCACCAGCTCATCTCCATCCTGCAGTACAGATGTCGAGGAGCTGTTCCCCTAGAAGACGACGGATTTGTGCCATTCCTTGAGCTTGACGAAGAAGCATTCACCAGACCAGGCAATGCTCTGCCACTGTGCCAACGTCCAGTACCGATGGTCACTTATATCATGGCGAACTGTCTTATATCAGAGGTGCAAGGTGTGTGAGGAAGAGGTAATAGTCTACGGCATTTAAACCGCTATGTCTTTCAGTAAATTTCTTATAAATGTCTAAAAGCACTTTAGAAATATTTCTTGATATCAGCATGGAATAGGCGGTTAGAGGTCACTCGCCGCCCTCTTATAATCCATAAACCTCCTGTTGAATCATTGTAACACATTCAGGAATATCCAAAACGTCTTCTTGAATACAGCTGAGTTGTACTCTCATTGACGTCCCTAAATAGTGAGATGATGGTCGTCGCATCAGCGGTTCTGACTTGCAGTATACACTTACTATCCTCACTTAAATTAACAATGAGCACAGTCTCTCCATGAATGATCATTACATCGTTCATTCTGATGATTTATTGGCAGCAGAGGCCAGTACAATAGTCTTCTGTGCTCTGACTAGCTGACAAACCCGGCACTGCTTGGGTATTCATTTTCACAATTTCTATTTTCAAACGAAAACAAAAAAAATTAACTGTGTTTGTAGTGTAAATTCGAAAAAAAATTCATTTCCATATATTCGTGAAAACACATTTGAAATTGTGAAACAGCCATACACAGAAAAATGCTGTGCGAGATGAGCAGTTTTATTGAGTGTCAAAATTTTTTCGAGTTTTCCACTTTACTTGTCTTTCATATGACGTACAATACTGCCTCTTTGGTAAGACAGTGGCTGAACACAGGTCGGCATAGTACCGGATGTTTTGCGTAACGCCCATGCTCAGTCCATGTGAACATCGTCCCATGGTAGAATCACTGAATAGGGGTGCTCTGTTGACTACCACTGATGGAGGGATACCCACTAAAGCACACTCTGCCTACCAATAGCAGGACTGAGGGTGGGGGGATCACTTTGGACCTGCAGGACGGGTTGGTGAGAATGCGTCGGTACTGAGAACACTCTCTTGCCTGCCAACATGGTGCGCGACCGGACGTGTCCATTAAGGTCATTTCACACCGGCATAGCGTATCTCGCGCTACGTCTTCGGAAGACGTCACAGGACGTAGCACGTATCCTGACTAGAGATACGTACCCTTCAAACCGAAAGCTACGTATTATGAGCTACGTTTTCTATCCCATCTTCGTATTTGCTCAGTTGTTGAGATGGTGTGCTAACGTGAGTACAGTTTGTGCATGGTACCAGAAATGGCGTTCAGTGTGCCGTGGTGTGAGCCAGACATCAACTTCAGTGTGCCGTGGATGGACTGTAGTTCAAGTAGCGATAGTGATGATGAACTGTTGTTGTTGTATTCAGTGTCAAATAAATCGAATTGGGTTCATCCAATAAATGTTGGAAGAACAGTGTATGACGAATACCACCACCTAATGCAAGATTTACAGCTTGACGATGAAAAGTTTAGAAGTTACTTCAGGCTTAATGCAGATCAGTTCAATGAAGTTTTATCCCTCATTGGCAGTGACATTAAGAAACAGGACACAAATTACAGAAAATCAATACCTCCTGAGGAACGGCTAGCTATTTGTCTAAGGTAACAATTCCTTTCCCATAATGTCAAAATAGAAACGTAGCCTGTTAGTATAAGGTTGTAAGAAATGGAGTAAAAATACACTCCTGGAAATTGAAATAAGAACACCGTGAATTCATTGTCCCAGGAAGGGGAAACTTTATTGACACATTCCTGGGGTCAGATACATCACATGATCACACTGACAGAACCACAGGCACATAGACACAGGCAACAGAGCATGCACAATGTCGGCACTAGTACAGTGTATATCCACCATTCGCAGCAATGCAGGCTGCTATTCTCCCATGGAGACGATCGTAGAGATGCTGGATGTAGTCCTGTGGAACGGCTTGCCATCCCATTTCCACCTGGCGCCTCATTTGGACCAGCGTTCGTGCTGGACATGCAGACCGCGTGAGACGACGCTTCATCCAGTCCCAAACATGCTCAATGGGGGACAGATCCGGAGATCTTGCTGGCCAGGGTAGTTGACTTACACCTTCTAGAGCACGTTGGGTGGCACGGGATTCGATGATGGTTTGGATGTACCGTGCACTATTCAGTGTCCCCTCGACGGTCACCAGAGGTGTACGGCCAGTGATTCCGGGTGTTGGCCCTGTGTGCCTCGGTCGTATGCAGTCATGATTGTGGCGCTAACCTGCACGGCGCCAAACACACATACGACCATCATTGGCACCAAGGCAGAAGCGACTCTCATCGCTGAAGACGACACGTCTCCATTCGTCCCTCCATTCACGCCTGTCGCGACACCACTGGAGGCGGGCTGCACGATGTTGGGGCTTGAACGGAAGACGTCCTAACGGTGTGCAGGACCGTAGCCCAGCTTCATGGAGACGGTTGCGAATGGTCCTCGCCGATACCCCAGGAGCAACAGTGTCCCTAATTTGCTGGGAAGTGGCGGTGCGGTCCCCTACGGCACTGCGTAGGATCCTACGGTCTTGGCGTGCATCCGTGAGTCGCTGCGGTCCGGTCCCAGGTCGACGGGCACGTGCACCTTCCGCCGACCACTGTGGAGACCTCACGCCCCACGTGTTGAGCAATTCCGCGGTATGTCCACCCGGCCTCCCGCATGCCCACTATACGCCCTCGCTCAAAGTCCGTCAACTGCACATACAGTTCACGTCCATGCTGTCGCGGCATGCTACCAGTGTTAAAGACTGCGATGGAGCTCCGTATGCCACGACAAACTGGCTGACACTGACGGCGGCGGTGCACAAATGCTGCGCAGCTAGCGCCATTCGACGGCCAACACCGCGGTTCCTGGTGTGTCCGCTGTGCCGTGCGTGTGATCATTGCTTGTACAGCCCTCTCGCGGTGTCCAGAGCAAGTATGGTGGGTCTGACACACCGGTGTCAATGTGTTCTTTTTTCCATTTCCAGGAGTGTAGTTTTCCGCTACCAAATCAACATCTGTATCTTCTTGCAGTGATCGAAGTAATGAGCCACTTTCTGTAAGTGATGTTTCATTTTGATGGTGAAGGATCGTGGGCTGGTTTGAATAGTTACCACCTGACCATGTTGAGCTGTCAGAGGAGGTACTTGGAGACACCAGTGGAGAGCTAGTTTGACGCACTGCCGGTGTTATTAGACTCATAAGTGAATCATGTTCATCTTCAGCTCGGTTTACTGCCTCTAAAACTTCTCTCTTTACTCTGTTTTGTAACCTTCGAGGCAGTTTTTTTACCGACATTGATATGCTACCAAAAAACAAATCTAATTCGTCAGGGACAGAGCGCACAAGTTTGTTTATCTCTTTATTTTTCAGAAATTTCAGAATTTTGTCGACTCCTTTGGGTTTGTTCTGGACTGTGTTGACATCATGATCAGAGTTGGAAAATTCATCATCATCAGGAGCAGCAGGAGCTTCAGCATTAACAATGCTATCATCGTTTATTTGATTTTCAGGAACTTGCGTGTCATCCATATCAGGAATATTACTGTCGTGTCTGAAAAAATTAATTTCAACAAACAAATAAAAAATTGCTCTCACCAGAGGAATGCGTTTCAGTTATTTATTTATAAAGTTCCCACCAGGGCAATAACAGTACTAAAATTTCAATTCAAAAGAACACTTACAGGCTGTGAGCTGGCAATACGGAAAGTAAAAATTCCATTTCTTTCTCGTACTTCCACTTTTTTGAGTTTGCTGCAGCTTGACCACTATTTGTCTCTCTTCTTTTGAGGGCATTCCTATGGGCATCTCTCAGTGTTTTCCAGTCCGTTTTTACAACAGCCTCTGTAACAACAATTTTGTTTCAGGTATCTCGCTACTGGAGACTCATACACTACTATAAGCTTCAGCTACAGAGTCGGCATTAGTACTGTATCGTCGATCGTAAACCAAGTGTGTGACGCTTTGTGGCGTACAATGCAACGTTGTACATGCCAACACCCACTGAAGATTTCTGGAGGAACGTTGCTGCGGGATTTCACGACAGGTGGAATTTCCCTCACTGCATCAGTGCAATAGATGGAAAACACGTCAGAATTCAGGCACCACCTGCATCTGGATCTTCTTTCTACAATTACAAAAAATACTACTCTACAGTGTTGTTGGGTTTGGTAGATGCTAACTATAAGTTCATAACCGTAGACGTGGGCTCATACGGAAAGGAATGTGATTCCATCATATTTTCAAATAGCACACTTGGGAAAAGACTGTCTACCTACAGCCTTGGGGTGCCAAAAGACGAGCCACTAGTACCAGGAGGATCCCCTGTTCCATATGTTATCGTGGGAGACGAGGGTTTCCCCCTGCAGCGGTACATGATGCATCCCTACCCACGCAGAAATCTTAACGATGAGAAGAGAGTTTACAACTACACAGTGAGTCGGTGCAGACGTGTTGTTGAAAACGTTTTAGGCATACTTGCCCAACGGTGGAGATTGTACTTTCGGCCATGGCAGTGCAACCTCGACACTGTACATAAAGTAATAAAAGCCACAGTAATACTACACAACTATCTGTGCAATAAATGTGACGTTACAACAGTTGGGTCACCAGAAGAAATTTTGGTCGCCTACAGTACATGCTGGAAACCTCTTGAAAAAACTGCTGCTGCAGCTACAAAGGAGAACGCCGCAATAAGAAACCACTTTGTCAATTTCTTTAACTCTCCTGAAGGAAGCGTGCCTTGGCAGTGGCGGCACATTGCTAACACGTAACTACAATGCACTTATGAAAAATAAGCATTCGTTAATACTCCACAAACTTTCATTAAGATTATTGTTTCATTAAGATTATTGTAACAGTTTTGTCAGTATGTTATTGTGACTACTTTCTGCAAATAAACACTAATGAATACGTAATTATAATGTTTGATGATTATTTTTATTGGCAAAGACAAATTGTTTGCAAATAGTAAACACCAGAAGAAGGGGGTCAAACCCTCGATACGCGTTGTAGAAGAAAAACAATGTGACGAACAGAAAAGTTTATTTCAATGTGTCTTTGTCATCAAAAACGGTCCCACATTCCTGATTTAGTCCATCATAGACGAAATATGATATTGTTATCTTATTTTTATTTTACTGTTCATTAGCATCTAATAGAGGGAAAGAGTAACTAATAATGGTCACCTTCTAATTTCAACATCAACTTCTATATACCCTGTGGATTTTATAAACAAGGTTTTTGGAGCTTTTCAGATAAAAAAAAACCACGATACACGATACTAATTGAATTGTACACGGCATGTTACTTTCAGTCATTTAGCCACGAGAATGGCGTAGATTAAGAAGTATATCGATATATAGATAAGTATTGTTTATTTTAGTAGAGAAGAACTAGTAGTGGCCACATTATCCGGATCTGACTGCTTATTTGAAGAATAGTTTTTTCTTAGTAACTAAAATTGAGGAGAATACGAACATACCAAATAATCTTTTATAACAAGGAAAAGAAAGTTGTACAGCTGTAATAAGGACTTAATATTGCAGTCTTTACTTACACCTAAATACTGGACGAAAAGAAATTTTCATTCTTACTTGGCTTCCTTAAAACTTGCGAAATTTCTTCCCAAGCTAAGTCACGCAAGTTAGCATCTCTATATTCCAATTTCGAGTAGTCCCACAGCACTGGATACTTTTGCACTTAATGCAGACATTTTGCACAATAAACACACAAACACGCAGTAATAGAGCTGCTCAGCATAAGAGCACGTGGCTTGCAGTGCAGTGTAGTGCGCATGCGCGATGCCGAGATACGCAGCGACGCTACGTGTGCAATCGTAGTTGGAGATACGCGCGTATTACGTATCTCGGCTGGACGCGACGCCATCTGCGTCAGTCTGAAATGCCCCATTTGATTACATTACAAGATACGTCTGCGATGTCTTTCCGAAGACGTAGCTCGAGATACGCTACTCCGGTGTGAAATGACCTTTAGACTCTTCCTTTGGGGACGCAATGCCTTTCAGTTTAGCTGCGGCACTCTCTTCCTGCTGTAGCAACTTTGAATTTAGTGTATCCCTTACGCAGAGGCTTTTGGAGAAATAAAACCTCGACTGGTGACTGGAAACAGTCTTTTCTTTCGAAAGTATTCTCCTAACACCACGGGACGTCCCACCCCCATCACGATCAAGTTCGACACGTACAATATGTAATATATAAGTGCGTCTTCTGGACAGTTTCAGGCCGCGCGGGATTAGCCGAGTGGTCTAAAAGGCGCTGCAGTCAAGGACTGTGCGGCTGGTCCTGGCGGAGTTTCGAGTCCTCCCTCGGGCATGGGTGTGTGTCTTTGTCCTTAGGATGATTTAGGTTAAGTAGTGTGTAAGCTTAGAGATTGATGCCCTTAGCAGTTAAGTCCCATAAGATTTCACACACATCTTAACATTTTTTTGACAGTTTCAGTACTATGGACACAGCAGCTTCGCGTGTCTATAACGTGATTTTGCAAACACCTCTACAGCAATGCCTCTTCATGGCTCTTTGGACAGCTATAGTTTTCGCCTACAGCCGTTTGAACTTTGAAGTTGAAAGCCGCCAAAAGCTGAACCAAGTGTCAGGGTTTCCGTAAGTTGAATCTACTATATGAGTGCCTTATAAGTAAAAAAAATAAATGTATTAAAACTTCACGCACGATGCGGCAGTTTTTCACGCATCTCATTGTTTATGACGCCAATATCGCACTATGATAGGTAGGTGGTCTTTACTCCTACAGCGATTGTTGCTTGACAGTAAGGGTGTGTACCAAGTTTGGCTGAAATCGGTCTAGTGGGTTAGTAGCAGATGTGGAACACACACACCCACACCAAAGTCCTCCACACTCCCATCCACAAACACACACACACACACACACACACACACACACACACACACACACACACACACATAAATACTTCCATTAATACAATATGTATGGATTTTTTAAGAGTTGCACTCACTGCTGCAAAAAAGTATATTAACAGTGATTGACTAATAGGTCACCCAGTCATGAGAGAACTGTCAAAGGGCTAAAATGTCGAGCTGCATAGCAGCAGGCGAGGTGCAGAAGCCACACGACGTGGTAATTATATTGTTTAACGTTACCTACATCTTAAACAACACCACCTGTAAATGCATCAGTGTTGGCATAATATCTGACCAGGAGTTCCATCTGTTAATCGTACACTCCTGGAAATTGAAATAAGAACACCGTGAATTCATTGTCCCAGGAAGGGGAAACTTTATTGACACATTCCTAGGGTCAGATACATCACATGATCACACTGACAGAACCACAGGCACATAGACACAGGCAACAGAGCATGCACAATGTCGGCACTAGTACAGTGTATATCCACCTTTCGCAGCAATGCACGCTGCTATTCTCCCATGGAGACGATCGTAACGACGCTTCATCCAGTCCCAAACATGCTCAATGGGGGACAGATCCGGAGATCTTGCTGGCCAGGGTAGTTGACTTACACCTTCTAGAGCACGTTGGGTGGCACGGGATACATGCGGACGTGCATTCTCCTGTTGGAACAGCAAGTTCCCTTGCCGGTCTAGGAATGGTACAACGATGGGTCCGATGACGGTTTGGATGTACCGTGCACTATTCAGTGTCCCCTCGACGATCACCAGAGGTGTACGGCCAGTGTAGGAGATCGCTCCCCACACTATGATGCCGGGTGTTGGCCCTGTGTGCCTCGGTCGTATGCAGTCCTCATTGTGGCGCTCACCTGCACGGCGCCAAACACGCATACGACCATCATTGGCACCAAGGCAGAAGCGACTCTCATCGCTGAAGACGACACGTCTCCATTCGTCCCTCCATTCACGCCTGTCGCGACACCACTGGAGGCGGGCTGCACGATGTTGGGGCGTGAGCGGAAGACGGCCTAACGGTGTGCAGGACCGTAGCCCTGCTTCATGGAGACGGTTGCGAATGGTCCTCGCCGATACCCCAGGAGCAACAGTGTCCCTAATTTGCTGGGAAGTGGCGGTGCGGTCCCCTACGGCACTGCGTAGGATCCTACGGTCTTGGCGTGCATCCGTGCGTCACTGCGGTCCGGTCCCAGGTCGACGGGCACGTGCACCTTCC
The DNA here is from genome assembly GCF_023897955.1 of Schistocerca gregaria. Lineage (NCBI taxonomy): Eukaryota > Metazoa > Arthropoda > Insecta > Orthoptera > Acrididae > Schistocerca > Schistocerca gregaria. The sequence goes on from NC_064920.1 coordinate 198,295,174, forward strand.
GCCGACCACTGGCGACAACATCGATGTACTGTGGAGACCTCACGCCCCACGTGTTGAGCAATTCGGCGGTACGTCCACCCGGCCTCCCGCATGCCCACTATACGCCTTCGCTCAAAGTCCGTCAACTGCACATACGGTTCACGTCCACGCTGTCGCGGCATGCTACCAGTGTTAAAGACTGCGATGGAGCTCCGTATGCCACGGCAAACTGGCTGACACTGACGGCGACGGTGCACAAATGCTGCGCAGCTAGCGCCATTCGACGACCAACACCGCGGTTCCTGGTGTGTCTGCTGTGCCGTGCGTGTGATCATTGCTTGTACATTCTCTCGCAGTGTCCAGAGCAAGTATGGTGGGTCTGACACACCGGTGTCAATGTGTTCTTTTTTCCATTTCCAGGAGTGTATTTCATAACATCCACGATTTTGTGATGATGAGTCATATTATTCACAGATGAATACATCAGTGCATATGGCGATACGTCGATGCCCATTTCTGCTTTGTTGCACCGTAATGTTCATCCGCCGTCAGTAATGCTTGATCATAAGGTCACAGGGGGAGACTTCCCTGGAAGAATCTAAATATTTCACAGCAAAAATTGCATACATCTACTGGAACAGACTTTAAGTATCTAATGTACTCAAGTTATTCTGTAAAGTGTGCTGTTGACTGTCGACTAAAGTGGCAAACGTGCATTACCGATTCTATGAGCCATTGTTGAATCAGCCGTTTAAACTGCTTGCCGACCACTGCGTCCACCAGAAGAAACTGTCAATCCGCAGTATGTGTGTCTTTTGGAGTTATATGTATGTTCTCTATAAAATACCCTGTACGCCACCAACCTGGACATCTAACTACCGTCATGGCGGAATGGACGAAACAGCCTTTCACAAGAGTCTTGTGGTTACCAACTGGTCCTCCAGTGATGACGCTGGGAACACACATGCCTTAATTTTGGTGTCTACAGATTGTGGAAAGACTAATCTTGTTATAATACCGCTCATCTTGTTATAATACTGTTAACACATCCTTAGGGGATCCGCCTCGCACATGTACATATGTTTTCAAACAACCTATTTCAGCCAAAATAACAGCTATTGCAGGAGCTTTGCACAACATTGATGGGGTAGCACACCAGACATTCAACGAAAGCAGTGGTAAGTCACCACCTAAAAAGTGAAGCCAAACAGTGTTTTCATATTTGACGATGTCACAATCGAAAACCAGAGTGAGATCCTGATATATTTCTACTTTAGTCGCCATATGCAAGTTGATGCATTTTATTTGAGCCAGATATACTCAAGGATCCTGAGGCAGTTGATCCGAGATAATGCAAACCTTATTATAGCTTTCAAACAGGACAAACTGAATTTAAAGCATATTTACCGAGCTCATGTAAGATCCGACATGTCATTCAATCAATCATAATTGTATGTGGGGACTGCCGAAGTGACTCACACTATGTTTTCCTGGCTGTTGTTGTACAAGGTGTACCAAGTGAGCAATGGAGTTAGGACTGTGTGTCAAAAGGCAGAATAACACCTCAAAAATTTATTGCAGCTAAACATTCATTACAATTTTCTAAATTTTTACATCCAAGCAGACAAATTAAAGAGACGTGAAATTTAAGTCTTTCACAAGAATGATTACTTTCGACCATCTGACTTTCAGAAAATATGTTTAAAAACTATTTGCAAGAACAAATTTACGTGACAACAACTCCTTACAACATTTCTAATTTCTTGTAACACTCTGGTAAAGATAGCCCTTTTCTTTTTTGAATCATAAGCTAATCATGAATAATCCATAAGCAATAAACAATAAAATTTTAAGAGACCATGATGCACCCTGAAAGCAAGTAAATTTTCAAAACTTATAATACAGTCAAAAGCAATGACAATAGTTTAAACTATTATCAAATTCAAGACAGCAAGGCAGTGTCCTAAGACGAAACCTCCATCAACAATATCTAGCGGCCCCAGTATCATTGCTCTCCAGTAGATCCCAACTGACACTAGATCATTTCAAAGCTGAACATTTACTGAAACTTCGATGCCCATCCAACACGTGAAAAGTCTGACATTTCTTTACTCAATCTGAAAAGAACAATAATCAACACTTGGAAATCAAAAGTCTTACAACTAATAATAACAAGTTACAAGATAAATACAATGAGAGTACTAACAATGATTTTCTCGTTCTCGATTTTACTCATCATAGTAATCACATGACAGTGTTCATGATCAGTTAAACATTCACACAATATTACACTGAAGAGCCAAAGGAACTGGTACACCTACCTAACACTGTGTAGGGCCCCAGCGAGCACACAGAAGTTCTGCAACATGACATGGCATGGACTCGACTAATGTCTGAAGCAGTGCAGGAGGGAACTTACACCATGAATCCTACAGGGCTGTCCATAAATCTGTAATAGTCTGAGGGGGTGGAGATCTCTTCTGAACAGCACGTTGCAAGGCATCCCAGATATGCTCAATTATGTTCATGTCTGGGAAGTTTGGTAGTCAGCGGTAGCGTTTGAACTCAGAAGAGTGTTTCTGGAGCCACTATGTAGCAATTCTGGTCGTGTGGGGTGTCGCATTGTCCTGCTGGAATAGCCCAAGTCCGTCGGAATGCACAATGGACATGAATGGATGCAGGTGATGAGACAAGATGCTTACATACGTGTCACCTGTAAGAGTCGTATCTGGACGTATCAGGGGGTCCCATATCATTCCAACTGCATGCGACCCACACTATTATGGAACCTCGACCAGCTTGAACAATCCCCTGCTGACATGCAAGGTCCATGGCTTCATGAGGTTGTCTCCATACACGTATACGCCCATCCGCTCAATACAATTTGAAACGAGACACGTCTAGCCAGGCAACATGTTTCCAATCATCAACAGTCCAATGTCGGTGCTGACAGGCACTGGCGAGGCATAAAGCTTCGTGTTGTGCTCTCATCAAGGGTACAGAGTGGACCTTCGGCCCCAAAAGCCCACATCGATGATGTTTAGTTGAATGGTTCGCTTGCTGATACTTGTTGATGGTCCAGCATTGAAATCCAGCAAATTGCGGAAGGGTTGCGCTTCTGTCACGTTGAACGATTGTCTTCAGTCGTTGCTGGGCCCGTTCTTGCAGGATCTTTTTCCGGCCGAAGCCATGTCGGAGGTTTGATGTTTTACCGGATTCCTGATATTCACGGCACACTCGTGAAATGGCCGTACAGGAAAATCCCCACTTTATCGATATCTCAGAGATGCTGTGTCCCATCGCTCGTGCACCAACTATAACACCACGTTCATACTCAAATAAATCTTGATAACGTGCCATTGTAGCTCCGGTAACCAAGCTGGCAGCTGAGCCAAACACTTGTTGCCTTATACAGGGTGGTCCATTAATCGTGACCAGGCCAAATATCTCACGAAATAAGCGTCAAACGAAAAAACTGCAAAGAACGAAACTTGTCTAGCTTGAAGGGGGGAAACCAGATGGCGCTATGGTTGGCCCGCTAGATAGTGCTGCCACATGTCAAACGGTTATCAACTGCGTTTTTTTAAAGTAGGAACCCCCATTTTTTATTGCATATTCGTTTAGTACGTGTAGAAATACAAATGTTTCAGTTGGACCACTTTTTTCCCTTTGTGATAGATGGCGCTGTAATAGCCACAAACATATGGCTCACAATTTTCGACGACCAATCCACCTGTCATGAAATATGCTATTCAATACCACTTCAAACGTCCGCGAGCTATGTGCCAGACATCCATCATGTTGGAAGTACATCGCCAATTTGTCATGCAGTGAAACATCTTGTAGTAACATCGGTAGAACATTACACAGGAACTCAGCATACATTGCACCATTTAGATTGCCATCAACAAAATGGGGCCCAATTATCCTTCCTCCCATAATTAGCTCCTTTTACTGACCTCCCGCCTCAGCAGCATTAGTGGCAGAACAACTGAGAGAAAATCTGGAATACATTTCACATAAATTTTCTCAGCATGTTATAGTCTTAGGTGGAGATTTCAATTTACCAGATATACACTCAGATGTTTAGGACAGGTGGTAGGAACAGAGCATCGAGTGACATTATACTGAGTGCGCTATCCGAAAATTACCTCGAGCAATTAAACAAAGAATCGACTCGTGGAGATAACATCTTGGACCTACTGATAACAAACAGACCCTACCTTTCGACTCTGTAAGCGCAGAACAGGGAATCAGTAATCATAAGGCCGTTGCAGCATCCCTGAATATGGAAGTAAATAGGAATATAAAAAAGGGAGGAAGATTTATCTGTTTAGCAAGAGTAATAGAAGGCAGATTTCAGACTACCTAACAGATCGAAACGAAAATTTCTTTTCCGACACTGACAATGTTGAGTGTTTATGGAAAAAGTTCAAGGCAATCTTAAAATGCGTTTTAGACAGGTATGTGCCGAGTAAAACTGTGAGGGACGGGAAAAACCCACCGTGGTTCAACAACAAAGTTAGGAAACTACTGCGAAAGCAAAGAGAGCTTCACTGCAAGTTTAAACACAACCAAAACCTCTCAGACAAACAGAAGCTAAACGATGTCAAAGTTAGCATAAGGAGGGCTAATGCGTGAAGCGTTCAGTGAATTCGAAAATAAAATTCTATGTACCGACTTGACAGAAAATCCTACGAATTTCTGGTCTTATGTTAAATCAGTAAGTGGCTCGAAACACCATATCCAGACACTTTGGGATGATGGTGGCATTGAAACAGAGGATGACACGTGTTAAGCTGAAATACTGAACACCTTTTTCCAAAGCTGTTTCACAGAGGAAGACCGCACTGCAGTTCCTTCTCTAAATCCTCGCACAAACAAAAAAAATTACTGACATCGAAATAAGTGTCCAAGGAATAGAAAAGCAACTGGAAACACTCAACAGAGGAAAATCCACTGGACCTGACGGGATACCGATTCGATTCTACACAGAGTACGCGAAAGAACTTGTCCCCCTTTCTAACAGCTGTGTACTGCAAGTCTCTAGAGGAACGGAAGGTTCCAAATGATTGTGAAAGAGTGCAGGTAGTCCCAGTCTTCAAGAAGGGTCGTCAAGCAGATGCGCAAAACTATAGACCTGTATCTTTGACGTCTATCTGTTGTAGAATTTTAGAACATGTTTTTTGCTCGCGTATCATGTCGTTTCTAGAAACCCAGAATCTACTCTGTAGGAATCAACATGGATTCCGGAAACAGCGATCGTGTGAGACCCAACTCGCTTTATTTGTTCATGAGACCCAGAAAATATTAGATACAGGCTCCCAGGTGGATGCTATTTTCCTTGACTTCCAGAAGGCGTTCGATATAGTTCCGCACTGTCGCCTGATAAATAAAGTAAGAGCCTAACGGAATATCAGACCAGCTGTGTGGCTGGATTGAAGAGTTTTTAGCAAACAGAACACAGCATCTTGTTCTCAATGGAAAGACGTCTACAGATGTTAAAGTAACCTCTGGTGTGCCACAGGGGAGTTTTATGGGACCATTGCTTTTCACAATATATATAAATTACCTCGTAGATAGTGTCGGAAGTTCCATGCGGCTTTTTGCGGATGATGCTGTAGTATACAAAGAAGTTGCAGCATTAGAAAATTGTAGCGAAATGCAGGAAGATCTGCAGCGGGTAGGCACTTGGTGCAGGGACTGGCAACTGACCCTTAACATAGAGAAAAATAATGTATTGCGAATACATAGAAAGAAGGATCCTTTATTGGATGATTATATGATAGCAGAACGAACACTGGTAGCAGTTACTTCTGTAAAGTATTTGGGAGTATGTGTGCAGAAAGATTTGAAGTGGAATGATCATATAAAATTAATTGTTGGTAAGTTGGGTACATGGTTGAGATTCATTGGGAGTCGTTAGAAAATGTAGTCCATCAACAAAGGAGGTAGTTTACAAAACACTCGTTCGACCTATACTTGAGTATTGCTCATCAGTGTGGGATCCATACCAGATGTTTAGCAAACTCAAGCGGCAGACTCTGCAAGAGAGGCGCTCTGCATTGCGGTGTAACTTGCTGTCCAGGTTTCGAGAGGGTGTGTTTCTGGATGAGGTATGGAATATTTTGCTTCCCGCTACTTATACCGCCCGAGGAGATCACGAATGTAAAATTAGAGAGATTCGAGCTCGCACGGAGGCTTTCAGACAGTCGTTCTACCCGCGAACCATACGCGACCAGAACAGAAAAGGGAGGTAATGACAGTAGCACGTAAAGTGCCCTCTGCCACACACCGTTGGGTGCTCGCAGAGTATAAATGTAGATGTAGATGTAGGACCTCATTGACTGATTAGGAAGTGGTGAATTTTGAAATAATACTTTTACTCTCTCTCTAGCTGTATCTGCAGCTGGCTGTACAGCAGCAGCGGAGTTAGTTATTCGCACAGCCGGTCATGTAGCAGCCTGGTCCTCTGCCACCCATGATATACCTAGCCATGACATAGCCACAACTGGACATGCAGTAGCCTAATCCACTGCCACACATGGCATAACTTCAGCCAGCCTTGCAGCAGCAGCTGGCCACTCCTCCTGAAAGAGGATGGCGGTGTTGAGGAGAAGAGCATTATCCAAATTTGGGAAACTACTGGGACGATATTGCAGAGCAAGTCTGATACAATGTGGTTTACAACTTTTATTGAGAGTGTCATAGCGGATCTTTTCTCCAGGATGCAGGAAAGGGGATCTGATAAGGCACTCAGCCATTTACTACACCCTGAACTGTACTCATGTGTTTTTGATTCACTTATTGGGGGGTCCACTTTCACATGTCTTCTGGAAGACATATTGCTAAAACAAGCATGTGTTAATGTCCAGAATCTTGAGGATAAATATTTCTTTGCATGGTCGCTTCTGGTTACTGATAGAAATTAACCTAGACATGGATCACATACATAAATATACAAAACATCTGATGTCTGTGGGAATAGTAAGTTCCAAGGACCTTATTCCCTGTAAAACCCCATGATATTCCAAAATTCGAGAGGCAGAATCCTGATTATTCGTTTCCTGTTTACACACTGGATGTTGATAAGTCAGAAGATGAAGTCGACCATGAGCACACTGTGCACAACAAAGAAATCATGCTTAAAGCAATGGGATGCCTCTGCTTTTCCAAATGAGCTCGTAAGTGCCACAAACATCTTGTTGCTATGTCCAGAGCACCTAGTCCCGCAAAATGATTCCATTCTGAAAGTGTTGACAATGCTGGAGAACCATCAGTTTTACATTATCCACTACAGAAACCTTCACAATGTCCATGTTTGGGGTGGAATTAGTCAGTATCACTCGCAAGTCTCCTAGCTGCGTCCCTGGATGAAGGAGCACATTGATTTAAATATCGAATAGAGGGCTCTCACGACATGTGATTCTGAAAAAGACTTTTGTAAATTGATGAACAATTCAGTTTTCTGAGAAATCATGGAGACTGTTAGCAAATACCATGAAATTCATTTAGTTTATGGGTGGATGGGCATTTTGGCCCAAGAGATTGGGACGCCAAGTCAAATTTCAAATGGATCGTCATCTTTAATGGTGGACTAGTCGCAGTGAAGGTGACCACAGGTTCAAAGCAATTTACAAAACCTGTCTATATCGGTGGACGCATTTTGGATCTCTCCAAACTTTACATGTACTGATTTCACTATGAGTTTGCTAAGCCAGACTTCGCTGACCACAAGTTTCTTTATAAGGACATAGTTTAATCTACTGGGTGAAAGGCTGTGAACAATATGAAGTAACTAGGTATAATCGGAGAATTCGACATGTCTGGATATGTGGCCGATAGTCCTTTTGGAATAGCACCTCAAAACAAAAAGTTTATTGGCCTGATGAAAGATGAGGCGAGTTGTTTGCATATTGTGGAGTTTGTGGGACTCAGATCAAAAATCTACATATACCATATACGCCAGGAGCTAGCCAGAGGTGAGCTAAGGGTGTTTATTGTGTGGCCTCAAGATCTATCTTGATAGATGATTACAAGAGATGCCGTCTGAAGAACATTGGCGCTGTTCCACATATGGTGCGCCAAGAAATCTTTCTATTGAGAGGCCAAAGTTACATACGGGACTGCAGCTGAAACTAGGCTGTCCATCATGTTGACAAATGGTTATTCTGTGGGGATGGGATCAGCACCCTCCTGTACTAACAATATTCATCAGAATGACTGAGTGTGTGGCTGTGTATTTATTTGTGAATAGCTGATGAGTGTGTGTATGTATGAGTATGTGCAGAATAGCTGGATGAACCATATGTCGTAGTTTTTTGTGTGAGAGTATGAATTGCACACTGTGTATGCATAGATATTATGCATACCATGTACACATCTGCACACTATACATGCTTTTGAATACTGTTCACATATCTGTGTATGTGTGCATATTGTTTCATCCTTCACCTGTTGCTAATCCCTGTTTCCCATGCATATATCCTAAGTAGAGGAAAGAAATCCTTGATTGAATACACGACATAATGAAACAAATGAAAATATTGTAAATAGCAAGAAAAGATTAATGAAATTGTAATTATAGTGAAAGAAATATTATAGTGAAAGAAATATAAATACTGAAACATATCAGAAAGTAATGATTATATGGAAATTGGAGTATTTAACTTATTCTATGTTGTAGTGCTAATGGTACCTCAGATCTTAAGTCTTAAAGAAGTGAAAGGAAATGTAAATACTGTAATATAAAACAAATTATTAATAAAATGTAGATGTAGTGAATAAAACATAACTATTGAAAGAAATCTGAAAGTTATGATTATATGGGAAATGTAGTTTTTAAGTTCTTCTAGTTTTAGTGTAGATGGTACCTGAGGTTATTAGCCTAAAGAAATGTGTATATAAGCAAGTTAAAAGAAAAACATTTATTATAAAATAACTTCTAAATGAACAAGAAATATTCTTAATAAATGTAGAGAAAATTGTTAACAAAAATCTGTTCTCAGTGAACTATAACCTATATCATTTTATTTTATAGTAGATAATCACATAGAATGTGACATCTTTAGGAAATGTACGTTTTCAGATAATATTATACCTGCTGATTCGGCGCAACCACTAGCGCATAAAATAGCAGTTTTTCATTCAAGCTTACATAGATTGATGTCGGTTCCTTTATCTGTGGGAGCCTTGGAACACAAACTGGTAACTCTTGAAACAATAGCCCGAAATTACGGATATGAGACTGAAATTGTGAGATGGCTCTATAACAAGAAAGTAAACAATTACAGAACGATGACAGCTTCTATGTTAGGCACCACACCTGATGTAACTCCGTCTGCCATAATACCTATTCCTTTTATAGGCAAAGTTTCGTATAAAATCGTGCGTCTTTTGAAAAACCAGGGATTTAAGACAATTTTTTCCACTAATAATAGTCTTCAGAAGAATCTGATTCATAGTCTAAAAAAGCCTAAAGATAAATTGTCATTATCCAGAGTATACAAGATCACGTGTGGCGAATGTCTGAAATTTTATGTTGGCCAAACAGGAAGAGCCTTATTAACAAGATACAAAGTGGAGATTGCACGTGCTTCGACATTTGCCGAACATTCAGTGCAATGGGCTCATGCACCCAACCCCCTCCCCTCTCATCCCCAGGCAATATTCAGCTCTTGCATAGTGAAGTAAAAGGTGCAAGGTTAGACATTTTAGAGTAAATGCAAAATTTTTAAACATTTACTACATGACAAAAACAACCTTCTTAATGACCAGCTGCAGGTGCGAAATAGAATCTTCTTTGAAAGTTTACAACCATTAATTCATCCACTGTAATGTTAATGTGGGGTATGCTTTACCATTGCCAACATATGTCTGCACTCCCGTAGGTTGTATAGCTTTGGTATATTACTTTGACACTGTAAAAATTTTTGGACCCATCTATGAAGTTATCTATTAGTTATATGGAAATATTCAGTTACCTAATTAATATTTCATTATTATTTAGGGTAACAGCATAAATGGTCAATATTTGGCGTATTGAATATCTTGAACATGCGCACAGATGGTCAACCAATATTCGGTATGCACATTCTAGAGTTAAGAACAGTTTCAACACTTGATTTAAATAGAGCATAGTAACTTCATTGGTCAATAGCATGTACGTGTAGTAACCAGAATGACGATTTCCAAGTCACTAGCCCTGTACAGAATATAATCCTTCAGTATGACCGATTGTGGTCAATGTGTATATGACAGCAGTGATGCCATCACCTAGTCATGCACAACTTTTTATTAACTTAATTAATGGCAGTCATATCCATATAAGTATCACAAGAGGGTACGTTTAAAGGTGTCCTTGTAGCATTGCTCACCAAATCACATAATTTAACCATTTCTCGTCATCCTCCCATAATTTCCTTAAGTATATATTGACCTATGTCAGTCAATTATTTTAAGTGTGTTGACCAGAGGGATGTTCGACAAGTCACACTTTATCTTTGAGCATAATTGACCTATGTTGGTCAATAGTTTTTAAGTGTGTTGACTGGAGCGATGTTCGCCAAGTCACACTATAGCTTTGAGCATATTTCCGCTGTCATTCCCTAAGTCCAATGACACTGATCACCAGGCCGGAATTATGACGGCAGAGGTCCACACACAGTTTTTACAGTATGTGTCTGGATCACCCCTATGGAGGCAAATTGAGTACCCCATTGCCGCCATATTTCCCCAACTTTAGTGTCTTCTGCAACTCATAACCCTAAATTCGCCAGGAAGCTCAATCAGGCACATGTATTAGTTTTTGAGTTGATTCTAGACCATTTCATGTCAAATATAGTAATCTTGAAAATGACCATCTATTTTATATGGCCCATTTTGCCAGATGTTACAGAGTAGATGTAGACATCTTCCTAAGTTCAATCATGACAATTGTGTGCTAAGTCAATAAGATGTTCATGTGTTGTAACCACAGCTAAGCTAGTGTTTAACAATTACTTCTAGACCTAGACATAATAATGATGATGTTGGCTTTGTATTATTATTCCCACCCTAAGTTCTTCTTAGGTGATTAAACTTTGTGCTTAAGCACAAAAATTTTCCTAGATTGGCCATACCTTGTAAGCACAAGTCTTCCTCATATCATGACCAATGAATACTTCATAAATGTTAAGACAGTCGATCTAACTACGTTCTGCACAAGTGAACATATACGCCCTTTTTCTCAGCTATACCTTTTATTTCACTTTACTAGTAAATTCAAGGCCAGAAGTTAAGTTCACATCTTGCCCCAACAAGTAACGGTCATACAGTTTACGCACAGGTATTGTGTCTACTTAGGTGGGCCTCATGATGGCTGCCGTGTCACGCTCGTGAAGTGGGGCTGAGGCAGTTACAGATAAGTTTTATAGTCTGATGATAATTTATTGATTTGTATTTTTAGCTTGACGATGTCCACCCTGGAAAGACGATAGTTACTGTTATTCTTAAGAAGTTTGGGTTATCCTGACTGAAACCTAGGTAAGTTCTAGGTAAACAGTGGAACTGAGGATGTTAATTATTAACATTAAAATTAATATTTACAAACCCTTTCACTACAGAGTACACTTGACTAGACTCATGCAGTTGAACTATAGACAGAGAGAAAAAATTATTATTTATAACTTGTTATTGTTTATACCAAGAGCTAGTTATGAAGTATAAGGGGAAGATGGGAGTGTGTTTGATCCTCGTTTTTACATTGCGTTTCCCACCACTTTTTGTGGTGTGCCTATTGTCTGACAGAAAGAGTTTCCCACCATTTTCGTGTCACATAATGAGTACTGCGATAGCGCCTAAAATATGTGGTGCGTTCCCCTGGGCAACCTTGATCAATTCCCTATGGTTTCATGGGGGATGGCCTTGAATGTCAGTGTGAAACCTGACATCAGAAGTCCTTGTCATCAGAAGTGAGCAACGCTCACTATATTCCATACTCTCATTACTATCCTACTGTTCAGGTGGTCCAGGATACTGCACACATCATGCACTGGCATATGAAAGAGGTGAACTGCTGCTAGATCTCTGGAAACATGGGAATCGAGAGGAATGAGAAAATGGACACAGCAGAGAAAGCAGCCTGCCAGGGCAATACCATGCTTGATGTCCACCTATGGGCTCTCTTGTCGTGGGTGATAAAGTGAGAGTTGGCTCAGTGGGAAAGGCAGTTACTAAAGTGGATACCAACAAGCTGTGGTAGGTCAAACTGACCATATCCACAGCACACCTCCTTCTAAAATCTATGAACTGGCGAAGTAGTCCTCACTCGCCTTCACATCGGCAATATTGTCTCTTCCAACAAGAAGACTCAACACAATACAGTGTCTGCGGCGTCACATTCATAGTGCGTTATGCTGTAACCACCTATGTGTTGTATGCTGTAGGAGGGATGCCTTTGGTCCCTGGAAGGACATACCCCCCATTTTAGGCGATGAAACAACGGTACAGCAACTGTTAACATTTTGTGTGGCATCAGCACTCCTGTCCAGTTTAATTGGATAGAGGTTTTAATGTGTTTCTCAGTGGCTGGCACATCCTTTCAGTTCTAAGCTCAACCAGCCTTTTGACTGATTTCCACTGTTTTGTTAATTCTTTCAACGTGTTGCGACAGTATGACTACATCTACTGGAACTTGTATGTGGCTTTTCTAACGCTGTGGCTATCATTACATAACCTTTGCTTTTCGTTTCAACAAGTGTACTCCTAATTCTCGAGTACTGCGATCTTGTAGAAGAGCACTGAAGACTGAGCTGTTTAGCACTCAACAATTTTAGATCCATCCATCCATCGAAGACGACCTCTTGTTTTTCCTTTAATTAGTATAGTAATCCCTCCTCCTAGTTCCTTGTCAAATGTTAGTGACTTTTTATAACTTCAACAACGTGAGGAGACCATTTCCATATCTACTGGTATTCCTTTTGTTTGTGATTTCTCTTAGTTTTCTTTGACCCCTTCCTTCCATACATTTGGATCTGTTGTACTATAGTTGTACTATAACGTAAAGGTATTCTGCATTCATCTTATACTCCTATTTTCTTATTCCTGTTTGTTCCCTATCACCAGCTATAGTAACTCTTCAAAAAGCAATAAAATAATTCAACGTGTGCTTAACACACTCAAACTTCACAACACTAATGCTATATACATTAATTATTCTTAAACTGTGTCTCATCCAAAAGTTCTACTACAACAGAGCCAAAAACATCTATGTCAAATGTGCTTTGCTTTGAGTGACTCTTATTCATTACTGTAATTGAGACCATAGCTTCCTGCAATATCTCATTTGTTTTGATGACCTTTTTGTTTGCTCTGCTGAAAATTTTCTTCTGTTTCCCAGCTTGTGTCTATTCACTGTTCCTCATTAGCTCCATATCTTTTGTTCTTTTGTGTGTTATTTTTCCCCTTTTTCACGCCACATATACTCAATGTTACCTGACAAGGCATTGCATTTCTCCAGCTTGCAACTATCGACATTCATTTCACATTCTATATTCATTAATATTCTCCATAACACTGTTCTTCAAAATACTGACCATCTTTACAAAACTCAAGTGAGCCAGTGACTGCATGAAAATCCCTGGGAGCTGTAATCCAAAACTCTTCAATATCACCATTACAATGCCCAACAAATAGCATCTGCCAAAGAACTTGGCACCATATGCGCCTTCTTTTTCTTAAAATTATGTAACTCAAAAGGAGTTGCCATAAATATCTCTTCATAGCCAGCACTCAGACACAGCATTCATTCTGTTATTGAGTGTGACTAGGCCCTATTTAGCCAAGTATATTAATTGAAGAACCTTCGTCAGTGTATGAAATGCAATGAAAGATATTTCATTACTTTTGATGGGATAGTTTGGGTTTTGAGTCCTGACAGTTAACTTATTTGTTAACAGCTTTCGTTACTGTTGCATAACACTCTCTTTTCCTTTTGTAAAAGACATGCATTTTCAAACGACGTCCCCTCCAAAAACATTCCAGAGTAACTCTTAGATTTTCAGTATCTCCCCTAGTATCTGCAACATTCTGTATCCTGTCGAGCTGTGAATTCTCTGGCCGCTGCACAGCTCTGGCTAGATCATTGTTCACTGTTGCTGCACTCTGGACTAACAGACAACAGCTGTGATGATTCTCCAACAAATACAATTGCACTAGGAGTATCATGCTAGGGGCGTCATTATTTGTCAGACGTTTCCTTTTCCTGTTAAAGAGACCAGACATGACACATTAAGAAGCTTTACATGTTACAAAACATATTTGCACATGATGAAGTACTGCATATTATAGACTAATGTACATCAGATGAATGGACATAAGATGCAAACGAAGGTGTGCTGAATATTGTTACTTACATTACATCTAATAAATGAATATGGAACTACGCAGCACATTATATACACAAAGCAACATTACACATGGAGAAATATTTATAAATGATATTCAGTTAATATTACAATCTTTTGAATAGAATTTATTAAATTGTTTAAGCACATAAAAGACTTTCTCTCTCCACCATTCTTCAGTTAAATCTTTTACTGCGTTAAGTGAGGTTCTATATGCTTATAATGGTAATGAATTGTTTTTGGCCATGTATAAGTCCCCACAGTTGAAATAATACACTTAAAGTAACATATACTAATTATAACTCTCACCACCTAAAAAACCAGAGAAGTATTAAATAAAACGTATTTTACTGCAGATACTGGCAGAATTAAAGCTGTGAGGACCGAACGTGAGTCGTGCTTTGGTAGATCAGATGGTAGAGCACTTGCTCGCGAAAGGCAAAGGTCCCGAGTTCGAGTCTCGGTCGGGCACACAGTTTTAATCTGCCAGGAAGTTTCAAGAAAATCGCTGTTACTCAGAACAAGGTAAACTGAATTATGTGTACGTTCCATCCAAGACAAAGATGGAGCAATCTCTACTGAAAACTACAGCAGTTTATAGTGTTATAGCCATAAATTTTCTTTCTTATTGGTTATGTCGATACGAATTGATACTTTCGTGCAAACTGACATATTCTGAATCAATGACAAGTTATTATATTTAGTTATATGACATATTACCACACTAATAACTGCCATGATTAATGTCATGACATATGATAGCGAGGTCAACATTATTATAGGGTGTCAAATATGCAATGTACGTAAATATTACCACACAATTATTACTAGTTTCTGTTAAATACCTTTTGGATTATAGAACTGTAAATTCATCTTGTAAAATTTGTCCATTAGATATCCTCATAAGCTCTTGGTCAACAGTAATCAAATAAATTAATGATGCTATTTTTTGTAGCTTTTGTGTACATTTGATCACATGTTGAAGGAATTTTATTTGCACCTGCTGTGGCAAGTAGTGAGGCTAGTTCCCCTGAAGTGTTTAAATATTCTTGCAGCTTTCTTACTGATTTAAACACTGTGTTAATACTGTGTCTCCCTAGTAATGTGCTGATATGATCTGTTACAGTTTTCATGAATGGGATTAAAACTTTCCTTTTAGTTGGTTCTTTTTCACTCTTTTAGAGTGTAGTTCTTCATTTATCTGTTCCAAAAGCATTTCGTAAATGACCGAGATCGTTCTCCAACTGCTGTGACGCAGAATGGACAGTATACAGAATGGAAATTCAGCTGAAATCCATGCACCAAAATTTAATGGGCAAGTGTGAAGTCTGGCATACTGAAATGGCGTGAAAAGCTGTGTTGGAAGTCAGAAGTGAACGGCTATGTTTGGTTTATTTAATTAATTGTGCATTTTAGCTGCTGAGCTTTCCTCCAAGCTGGCCGCGGTGGCGGAGCGGTTCTAGGCGCTTCAGTCCAGAACCACGCAGCTGCTGTGGTTGCAGATTCGAATCCAGACTCGAGCATGGATGTGTGAGATGTTCTTAGGTTAGTTAGGTTTAAGTAGGTAAAAGTTAAAAATATATAATGAGCAGTAGTAAAAGAAAAGACAATGCAGGTAAGTAATGGACAATTCCCACAAAGTACCTGATAGCAGTACATGCGAAAAATGTTTTTTTCCAATTTCCTTTCTGTAAACAACAAGCGTTCATCAAACTGTAAAAAATACATATGTAAATTAAGAAAAGCTACATCATATACTGTGGTTAATTTTACAGTAGATGTTCTGCTTTTTTTCTAAAACGTTAAGAACGACTTGTTTCGGATTTGTGCGTTTTCTTCTCTACTGTTTATCATACGTCTCATTCGATCCTGAGGAAAGTGACTGGCATATAAAATTGATTCTTTCGTGTCTTGTAGTTTCATATCACATCTTAATGACGAAATGTCGATTTTTTCGTTATAGATCATAGTTAACATTTTACTTAAGTTTCAATTACTCTGTAGCATTAGATTTGGAGGGTTTGCAGTGAAAAATGTGCTCGTTGGCTACTTTACATTTGGTTCCTTTAAGGTATATACTTAATGTAGCTAACATAACGTAACTTTTTAAAACTAGGAAGGAAATCCATATGTCTCTTCAGTATGGAGAAAATAGAAATAAAAGTATTTTATTTGAGCACGCTGACTGAGCAAGTCATATGCAAGTAGCCTGTAGTTCACAAAGGGAGTTGATTTTGTCCATATTTATGGTATATGCAGAGCTATGACAGTGATGAATGTGTCAGAAGTGTGAGCTCCAAATGGCCAGGCATTTAAAAGAAAATAATATTTTTGTTACAGCTCAGGTATGAGCCATTTGTGGTAATCTTGGGTATAAGAAGCGGGGAGCATGGTAGAAAGAGTGTAGAATGCTAAGCAGAAGGTCGCAGGTTCGAGTCTATCTGCGGAAACTCCTTCATCTTTTATATTTTCAATTTCTACATTACTTACACTGCAAAACAAACAGAAATAATGTTTAATACACTGTATTTATTAATACTTTCAAAAAAAGGAAGGTAAAAATATTTGGAATTGTAGGTAATTTTAAACTGTACACATGAGCTTCTTGAGTAAAATTAGATGCTTTCATTATTTTACAGCTGACGATTTATACTTGTTAGGGTGATATTGTAGTAAAAACAGGGAAAGCAGTAATTTCCTCAGCATGTTGCACAAGTTATAAAAGTAACATGTTTGCAATTATGTGATTGTTTTAAGGTTTTTATAGAAAAACAAAGGTGGCTTACATTCATGAAAGGTTCTCTATCATCTCACAGTTTGGCAGCGAACCACATGTTGCGCATCATGTCGCCAAACACTGGCAAAGGTGTATTTGTAACTTGTAAAAACTTTAGGGTAGTCGCTCCACAGCTAAAGTGGCATAGCGCTATGTAAAAGGTGGGTTGGCGGTCGAACTGCCGGCTCCTTTGTGTGAACAGCACGCAGTGTGTGGCTAGCCTTAGCACAGTGCACCAGGACGGTGCTAAGAGAGGGATCTGCCTCAAATGTGGATCTGACTCTTATATGGTATGCACAGAATAATGGAATGGCTCTAGTATATTGAAAATCCGACGCCAAGAAGAGTTTTTATAGAGCATTCACACATCAAGAGCCATGAGTACACTTAGCTGCCATTTCGCCTGTCACCAATCTTCGTCACTGCTTCACAGACAGCGTACATTCAATTAAGTAATGTATATGGTCATGGACCAGTTAATTTGGGTGTTGTTTCATTAACAATAACATAAAACCTCAATTCCTGTTCGAAAACGTAACTTCAATCGTGATCATGAACCTATGCAGGGTCCTCACCTAAGTGCTACTAAAACCGAGTATCCTCATTTAAATGAACAAATCTGTCATTCATGTGTTTAAAATGATTTTTTGTCTGAAGTAAAAGGAGTAGCAAAAGTTAAAGCAAGAGTAACATTCAAATGTGTTATTAATGAACTACTCCAAGCAAAATTGTTAAGGAAGGGAGTTTAAGTACAAAAATTCAAATATCAATTAATGGGAAAGTGAAAATCTTAATTATTTAAAAGCTAAAACCATAAAAGTGAAGTTGGATAGGCTTTTGCTAAAGTAATCTTAGTCTATTATAAAATATAGTTTTGTTGGATTACAGTGCAAGATTCTGTAAATATTATTGCCAAGAATACCTGCTACATACGGCGATTAAATTTCCATTACATATAAATCCTTTATGAACAGATTTATGGTAGTATTGTTAGAAGTGACGTTATGCACATTTTTAAAGATAGTGAAGTTTTGCTACCCATCATGAAAGGTTCCTTTTGAAGTTAATTAAGCCCAGTGTTGTATTTTATTACCTTGCAAAGTAATTTAAGTGAATGATTAGCTTTTAGAGTTAGTTTTTACTATTGCAACAATCAAATACCCTTGGTCAGTGAAACTATACCAGTTTATGGGTCCCCATCATATTCTCCACCTATTAAGAAAAAACTGTTACTAAGGGAAACTGCTATATGCAGAAGAGCTTAAACAGTGTATTTAAGATGTTATTCATCTTTATTTGTGTTTTACATGTCTGTCAGGATAGAAGCTCCTCATGTCCAAAATCACTTCTGCACTTCATGCAGTGATGTTTCAGTATTTGATTAAGTAATGCTCTTGACTGGGGCTGTCATTAGTATGAGCTCAGTGAAATTTTGCTCCCTGTAATTAACTGGTGTGTGCGTTATTGGTAACTACTGCTACATACAGTACAGAGTGCACTGTGCCAGTTTGCATCGTGTTTGCTATTTAAAGGGAAACCTCAACAAAAGTAACTGCAGTAACTAATGTCCAGTATTTTCAACTATACATTTCCAAATTAATGTGCCTAATTAGGATGGCGACAGTTCATTTTTTCATTCATTTATGATTTAACACTTCTGTTAACTCCCAAGGTTAAAACCCGTTTGGTTTCTCTGTTAACTTCACAAAATTCGAAATTATACCCTTTTCCATTAGACACAAGCATTGTCGAACTCTGAAATCCTCTCAGAGGGTGGCATTAGCGTGCCTTACTGCACGCTAGTGTTATAAACTTTATGCTAGAATTAATATCACCCAGAAAAATCAAAATTCTGAGAGTTCATTTCCTTCATAGAGTCATATAAATAAAGTATCATCAATCACCAAAATGAGGAAGTTCATTTTGCCATCTGAAGGACTAATTTCTCCAATTTTTCCATATAACATTAGTTACAACTGCACTGAATGGGTTTCCCACAGCTACACCAACAGATTGCTCACACAATATGTTACCCCATTGAAAATAAGTTGATGCAAGATAATTTTGAAAAAGATCTGACATAAATTTTGTGAACATGCTTTTCAACCGTGACCTAAACTCATTAAAAAGAACCACAATAAACAGTGATACAAAATCAAAACTGACCGTAATATTGCTTGGACTCAATCTGAATGATCATAATGTTTCGATAAAATTACCTTAATCTTTGATGTAAGTGACTGTTCTTCCTATGAATAGCTGTAGAAGAGTTTCGAGAATTTTTGGCAAAGAATACAGTCTTGGTGGCAACGCTTTTGATTTGCTGAGACCTTTCTTGTAAATGTTAGCATGTTCGTCGTCCTAAAAACATAAGTTGTGAGAATTCTCTTAAGTTCTCTGTGCCTTCCTGGTTCTAATACATCCCGAGTTTTACTACAATGGTCGTCTTTGTTCGTTGTCATTGGAGAATTGCCTCTATATACTGGAATAATTAGAAAGTCTTTATCAGAATAGAAACCTCAAAGAGAGTTAATCTCAGTTTTCATTAAGTTACTCCTACGTTGTTTCCGCTTAAGCAGTATCCTGGCTGACTGCATGTATATTTCGTCTGCCACTACTTTCGGCAGAAAACGCATTCTAGAATCGATATTAGCAACGATGTCTTCTGTTGTGAATTGGGATGCTACACCTGTAAAGCCTGGAATCCTGCTCTCGATCTGCTTAAGGACAATGGATCCCATACGTTGATTAGAGTACATGAGTGGAAAAGCAAAGATTAGGCAACAAGATGGACAGAGTAATGTTGGGGATGCTGGACATAACGATTCTGCAACAAACGAGAATCAAATACAGGAAGCTTGCGTCGACGACAGTCTCTACAAGTATAAATAGTAGCCGCTCTAGTTTACTGGCATCAATGCATTAGTGCTCGTGAAGATTTAAGCTCGCCCTTTAGTCGAAATGTCATGTATGTCTAATACAATGATCCAGTTGTTGTTTAACGTCGTTACCAAAATTCTCATAATGTTTGATAAATGGTTACTTTCTATTCAGTTAAAGGAATTTCTAAAAACAACCCTATGCTTTATTACATTCAAACATTTTAAATTCCTATATTTTCTTCATTTTCCCCATAAGATATACAGTACATAATTGTTAACATTGGTGCACTGCAATTAAAATGACTTTATTTCCACTACTATTCGTTTATTTTTATAAATAACAGTTCTGTGACATACATTTATTAATAAATAACTCATAAGGCTCATCATATACGTATTTACCCACACATTTAAATATTGTGGTAACTGAACCTTTATTTTGTCCATGTGGGATCTAATAACTCCGTGGCTGTTAAGGACTGTTGGTGGACAATGCAACCAGCCACAAATATTTTAAAAATGCTTTATTTCAAAGACATAATCGGTTTTAGACTCTCACGCCCATCTTCAGACGACTAACGTTTCCTATTACATTAATGTTTTCGTTAGAAGCACGTCGTTTGCTCTAGTGGATGGCGCTTGGTCGCTATGCTTTTCAGGAAATGTACAGACTGTAGCAGTGCAAACAATATGCATATTCTAAATAAATTACATTGGCACAAACGTTTCAAAACATTTCTCACCTT
Source organism: Schistocerca gregaria (assembly GCF_023897955.1). Classification (NCBI taxonomy): domain Eukaryota; kingdom Metazoa; phylum Arthropoda; class Insecta; order Orthoptera; family Acrididae; genus Schistocerca; species Schistocerca gregaria. The sequence goes on from NC_064920.1 coordinate 198,315,941, forward strand.
AGTCTTACCTTCAGATACGTGCTTTATATACGATGTTGCTGCTTTCAATACAGCGCTATTGTACGAATACAGACTCACCCAATATTAAGAGTCGAAACTACGTGAAGGATTGGTGTGTGAGACAATTAATTAATGAGTTACTTGTTAATAATGCCAGATATACCGGCTACATCCAAGGAAATACTGTACGAATACCTTTACCTGAATAAGCGTTCAGTAGACTGTTCTCTATTTATTTAATTTTAATTTGAATTTCTTATTCTTCCCTGTTTTAAGTAGTCTTCCGGCTTTCCTCTTTATACTCAATTCTCTGTGTAGATACATGAGGTATGTATTACTCTTCGGCGATTATACACTATGCGTACATAGCGCAGTTTTCCACGGTCAACAACATGGAACATCTCTGGTCCTATCGATCACACAAGTGACGTACGTCAGGAGGTGGGCCGCAGGGAAGCATAAGTAGTTCATGTTTGATGGACTACTGAACCTAAACAGAAACATGTATTCTCTGTTGATGACAAAGTGGATATTAAATATCTGAAAGGTAATTATATAAATATTGTGATTTCTACAATTAGTGGAACGTTTAAGATTTAAAGATGGTTTTATCACCAACTGACTGTGAAGTAGTAATTGAGGAAACTGCTAATGTAATTTAACGTCACCTTTTTAGTAGCCGCGGAATAATGTATATTTTTAGTTAAAAATTTCGTGATCTGATAATTTTTTCACGCCCGTGTGTAATGGCACATGAATTGTGATCAATAGCTAAGAATGGGCTGGTAACTGGCCAAAAATATTGTCACTCAAAACAATACAACAGTGGTTCCGTGTTCTCTCAATCGTTTGTTTTTGATAGCGAGCGAATATATAGCAAGTGCATTACAGCGAAATGCTCATATAAACAATGTTCTGTAATATATCACTACATAAACTGATGCTCAGTTAAAACTAATTTTGCCGGTGGTTTTCGAGCTGTCAGAATTTCTTCTCCTGAGCTTTAACTCATTTATGAAAGCAGGATTGAAATTGTATTTCCTGGCGTTAACAACATGTTAGTTACATAGTTTATTCTGAGGGAACTACAGTATGTCACCGGAAAAATGTGCATTTTTGTGTAAAGTATAGTAGGGTGCCCACGTATCGGCTGCATTTTCAAGAAAGTACACAAATAACTTATGCAATTGACAAAGCCCGAGGGCAGGGAATTGGGCTCCACTCTGTGGAGTGTGTATATAGATTTCAGCATGTGATAATGTGTACACTATGTCATGGTATGTGATTACAGAAGAACAACCTTAAACAAGAAAGATGAATTATTATGAAGTTTACCAGCTATCATTTAAGGACATTGTTGGATTTTGAGGCAGCCTCTTCTACATACTATGAAATATTTATGGTAGTAATTTCGTTTACCAGTAAGACAGTTTCATCATCAGTAATTTAACTGAAGAGTGGAAATTTTCTTTGATGCTGCGTAGGTGGAATATCTGATAAGGAAGAGCATTTTTCCTTGCAGCACTCAATTCATGAATGTTGCCTTTGGTTTCTAAACAAGTCCTTACTGTTAACTGCTTTTCATGCAACTGAAGAGAGGAATGTGTTTCTTGTGTTATTTGAATTAACTTATGATGATTTCTCTAGCATGTGTTGCGTCTAGTTTGTCTCAGATTTTAAATCACAGCTGATTTACTTATTAAGATCATAATAGATAGTGCAACACTATTAAAGATCATGTAGGCCTAAGAAACTTCTGTGACAGAAAATACTGAAGTTAAGCAGAACAAGACACAATATGCTAATTTTGTTTGATGATGTTAAAAAAGGTACATGTTTGTATGTTTGAAAATGAAAACGAAAAATGTTTGGCAAAACTTAAATATAAAATATTTGCAAGCATATATTGTAGTACCATCATTGTTTTAGTTTATAATCGAAACATTCAGAAAGGAATAACATCAGATAGTCCTTCAAATTTTTTACAAGCTTATTATTCAGATTTCTACAAGGCAAAAATTAGGAAGATAAATCAGGTTTTTTCAAGAAGTTTATAATCAGTTGTCTTCCAGAAACATGTTGTTTCTAAATTAATAAACATGTGCACAACTCTTGCATCATAATCTTTCTGCTGATATCATGGCACAGTTATACTATGGCTTTATGGTGTGTAATGAAATATGTAAGAATAATTACCATATTTCATGTAACTGAATTTTGTTTGGAAAATGTGTTGCACTGCTGTGACCAAGTTGCCCAATTTTTGCTGCACTAAATTAGTGCAGTACTTAGTTTTAAACACTTAATGCATTTGAGAGAAGACATTAAAATCTAATCTTTCTTCTTTTCCACTGAATGTTAATTGTGATCCATTCAGCAGGTCATTTGTCACTGCTCCCTCTCTGACTGTGCCACTTTCGTCTTCAGTAGGTGTAGCATGTTATCAGAGTGCTACTTTCAGTTGTTCATTTGCACACAGAATTTTAACCTCTTAGCAAATGTCATTTTTATTCTCATGTTCATGAAAACCAGCTGTTGATATTGGGAAGCTTATTGCTTTATTGTGCTATAGTAGTGGGTTCACTCCTGCCCCCAAGAACATTTGATTACACTTTGAGCAATTCAACGAAGTGAACATGGTTGGGAAAAGAATAGTCCTAGGTAAATAACTTTCTGATAAAGGAGTGGGGAATCATGAGAGGCATCATACTAAAGTCAACATATATCCAATCCAACTCAACCTTGGGAGCCAGATTTTTCATACCATTAACTGGACGGTACGGAGCTTGCAACCATAGAGGTTGTAGCTTCTGTAGGCTTCAACAATCAGTTACTTCTAATGATGGAGGAAGATAGATCAAATGATGTTGAAGAATTGTAACTTCCCTATGCTGTGAAAACATTGTTTTCCAACAACATATCATGCTATGGTAACTTTTTGAAAGAAACTATTAATTAGCAATGCACTGATTGGATGGTAACTCAGGACTTAGCTTCCAGTATTTAGTGATTCGTGCATATTCCTTCCAGCCAGCAGTTTAGAATGCAACTCGTACATCTTATGGTTGAAAAATAGTTTCTGGTTACAAGAGTTCATGTACTTCAGACAGTATTTTTAAATGTTGTCTTCAGTATAATATGTGGGATATTTCATAATTTGTCATTATGGATATTAATGAGTATGAGTAAAAAATATCCTTGGTTGCTCCTTGACTGTGTGCACTTATTGCTGTTTAGAACAAGAAACAAATTATTATACAGCAGTATTTGCAGCCTTTAAGGCACTGCAGTGAATGAAAAGTCGATGTAACAAATAATTTCTGATTGGCAATGGCCCAAAAATTAGTGCAACAAATTTGGTAACAATGATTCAAAATGTCAAACATACTATGCAAAGAAAATACACAGCAAATGTTGCTTGTGGAGGAGGTGATAAACTGTGTTGCACCATATTTCAGTAAGCTGTCATCCCACTTTCAAGTAGAACAGTCGCGATAAGTGGGAAATAATGAGGGACTGGAAGTAGGAAACCAGAAGCCGCAGGAAGTCAAATGAATGGGGTCGTGATTAATCTGTCAGAAGCTGTGGATGGAATTGAGGCTTACTAGGCTTAGAACATTGCCTGATAGCTCACTGCTCCCTCATCTGGTTAAATAATCACTGACTGTTTGAGAATTGTGGAGTATGACTAAAAGTACAAGAAGTTCTAAGCAGATGTGTTTTATTTGCTCAAAAAAGGCAACCACAGTTTATCTGGAGATGGCCCATATATTTTAAATTAGTGTAGGACAAGTGTAGCGTGTATTTTAAACATTTGTGAACTGTCAGCTTATGTCCTCAAATTGTAGAAGGATGATTTTTTAATATTTTCTGAGAATGACTGGCTCTTTCTATACTTTTCTTTTTTGTGACACTGCTGAATATGTTGGGACTGAAATGCTTTACACCTGTTTCTGTTAATACATATATTACAGACCCACCCTGAAAACTGTGGAAGATTTTAATGTGCCAAAAATTGTGGAATTTTTTGATTTTTGATGCTGATCAGACATATATGTTTCCATTATAATGTTTAATTTTTAAAATAGTTTTGATTTTGGTGTCCTATGTTATCTGTTGCGACTTGTAACATCACTCTCCATTGCAGTTAGCTTTCCGTAATGAAAGGGAATACTGTGGATTGACTTTAGCCTCTGACAGTTATAGAGCTGACAGTAATGGCGTTGTTAGGTTCATTCTCCCTCAAATTGGGGGGGAGGGGGGGTTAAGGTTCTTGGTCTGGTAGTTCCCACTCAATCAGATGACCTACTTACCCTTATAGATAACTAAATTTAGATCACTAAATCTGCAAACTCATTTTCAACAAGAGCACTGATGACAGTGCTGTTGAAGGTTATAATTCCAAAATAACATTCTAGTCTTGTGAAAGGTGACTCTTTCTCATACTGGGATTCTGAGTGATCTACCTTTCCTATTTAATCTTGCCTAATGCGTCCCTTTCCGCTCTTAGCAGTACTGAGATTTCCCTTTGAGGGTAAGCTCTATCCTGTCATCCTGTTACATAATTTTCTAGTTTAATCAGGAGAATTTCCCTTTTGATGCAGATAATCATTTTTTATTGATGAAAATGAAGCACATAGATGGAAATAATCACAAAGGCTATACGGTAGAGGTGAGGCAGCACTCCTGCATATGTTTTTAATTAGAGTTTTATGGAGATTTTAATTGAGTACCACAATTGCGTACTAGTATTCACAGGTAGCTCTAAGCAGGAGGACACTCTTGTCTGCTCAGTGGTTTTTCCTAGATGTGTCCTCAAGTTTCATTTACCAAATCACTTAACTGTCTGTGAAAGAGTTCCAGAGCAGGTAGAACTTTTCCAAGTTGAAAAATTTCTAATCTCCTCTGACTCCCAATCTACACTGCCTGGCAAAAAATGTGAAGCACCCAGAATGAGGAAACAAAATGACACTTCACAGGTTGAAAGGGCACATGATGCTGTTTCATTGATTTCGGAATAATTACATTTGCAAAGAACTTAGCGTATGAGAACACTTATTGGCAAGGCATTGCAGACCCTCTGGCCTGATGCGGACACTGATCATAAAGGTTTTGTGTTCTGTCCTGAGGCTAGCTAGTCCACAATTGTTGTTAACTGATCCTTGGTATCCTGCATACTTGCACTTGGATGCAGAGAAGATGTGAGCTGGTCCCACACACATTATATGGGAAACAGATCTAGAGATCTTGCTGGCCACAGAGGTGTGTCAACATCACACAGACATTCATAGAGACTTGTGTTGTGGATAAACATTGTCCTATTGAAAAGTGGCTCCATAATACTTTCACACAGGAGGTAACACATGAGGATACAAGGTGTCTGTGACGTACCGTCATGCTTACCAACGGTGGCCATCTGGGGTAGTGCAGAACTGTGATTCAGCATTGAGCACAACACAGTGCAATACCATTCATGAGCAGACTGTACTTACTGATCACTACACAACTCCAAACATAGCTCTTTGTGTCCTGTTAGCAGCAGCTACGCATGGGGTGGCAATTCCCTAGTTCACCTGCTGCTAGTCTCCTACCATTGGTGTGGCATGACACACTGTTGCCGTGTGCCCATACCGTGTTCATGGATGGCAGGAGCAGATGTGAAGGGGTTACGATGTGCTTGCTGAACATCATGGCGATCCTCCCTTGGGATGGTCAGATGTGATTGACTGAAACCTTGGCGACAAGTATGCCTGTATTCTCAAGCAGCCCAACATTGGGCCACTGTCACATCTGAATGCCCCACAAATCTGGATACCTCGCTGTTGAGGTACAGGGTCATGTGATAGTGGGAAGAAGAGTGGCTAGAAGTGATAGACAATAAGTTGCAGCTCACAAAACTGATTACTTGGCCATGGCATCTTGTTTCATACAGAATCAATAATATCATTATCATTTATGATCTCTGAAGTTAGTTCCTCATTGTTTGCCTTAAAGATAAATATTGCACTGCAGAATATTATGTGCAGACTGGATGCCACTGCTGTTGAAACCAGTGTTATTGCATTCATCATCCTCTAAGAAGGGCAAGATCGAGTACAATGCTGGCAGATATGACCCTAAATCATTTCCCTGCATCACTACACCATGGGAGGAATGTAGGGCTACAGAAAGAAGAGAGCCATATTTGCCTCAGTATTAAGTCTGTAGCAGAATGGACAGGGACTTGTTTCTACCTATGAAGCCTCAATTTTTTGTTGAACATCTTGACGTTAAATTTGGAGAAGTGACAGCACTGTCCTAGATGAGAAGCAGTGCAGTCTTGATGCAGACAGGATCCCCAGCCCAATCCCAAGCGTTACTCAGTTGTGACTAGCTGGGTGATATCCCTGTTTCCGTCACTCACAATGAAAGCCTCAACTTGGTCCAGGGGATTATTTTTCATCGCTACCTCCTCTTGCAGTCTGACGATGAGCACCACTGCAATCTAGAATGACAGGGTGTTCATTTCATCCAGCACATTTACAGGAGACCCAAAGACAACTGGGTTGTTACTGGTGCCTTTATCTTGGCCTGTGAGGGTGATTCATTGCTTGAAAAAGTCAAGGTGATACTTTACCACTGTGACATTAAACCATACGTCCCTCCCCCTATGCAGTGCTTTAAATGCTGGAAATTTGGGCACATGCCTTCCTGCTGCACTTCCAGTGCAACATGTCAAGACTGTGGACGTCCACTGCATCCAGACACTCCCTGTGTGCCTCCTCCCACTTGTATCAACTGTGTACAGCAGCACTACCCCTCCTCACCAGACTGCACAGTACTCCAAAAGGAGCAGAAAATCATGGAGTACAAGATCCTGGACTGGTTGACCTACCAAGAGGCCAAACGTTAATTTGAACGATTACATCCTGTTCGGTTGAATCCACATACACTGCCATTGCCATCACAAGTACCAGTCATACCACACACTGTGCCATGAACAGAGGGGCCTCTAGAATACATAGAATACATCTGCCCCTTGGTGATAGGGGAAATATCTCCTTCCATTACTCCCAAAGTACCTACTTCGGGAGCAAGCCCCCCCCCCCCCCCTCCCCAAATTCAGGGGACATTGGTTCTCTCCCCCCAGCCAAAGAAGCAACAGCCTTTTTCCAGCTCCTCTTGCGCAGAAGGTTTCCCTTGGGACCCTTTCTCCCAAGGTCTCCACTGATGACACAGTGGACACTGCTGGACGAGGAACTTGACGGTCTTCCTCCGTGCCTGAAGCTACTTCAGGGAAGTTCTCCCGTCAAGCCCCTAAAGAGAAGTAAGAGGGCAAGCAAACAATGAAGTTTGCTAAGAAAAAGGACCCTCCAATGGCCCTAACACCACCACTCCCTACCAATTCTGCACCTGTGGATGAGGTGGCGAGCTCAGTGTCCATTGAGGACCTGGATCTCACTGATGCCTTATCCATGACAGGAATGGCTACAAATACTCAGTCGGTGGGGGCAGGTGACCCAGAGGCGTAACCTGCCTCCTTGCATGCTTCATGCCTTTCCATCCTTATTATAACGTCACCCACCAGTGGAATTGCTGTTGTTTTTTTTCACCACCTGTCTGAGCTATGACAACTTTTAAGCTTTACACCTGCTTTCTGCATTGCCCACCAGGAAACCTGTTTCCTGGCAGTGCAGACCTATGCCCTTCACGGCTATAGGGGATATTACAAGAACTGTAGCGACTATAATAGGTGGAGTTTGTGTTCTCAACTCAGTATGTAGTAAACTGTGCCCCTTCAAAGCCCTCTTGAAGCTATCTATGCCTGTCAGGATAAGGACACTGCAGAAATAACTGTCTGCAACATATATCTTCCTCCAGATGGTGCAGTACCCCTGAACACATTGGCTGCACTGATTCATCAATTCCCTAAACCTTTCCTACTTTTGGGGATTTTAACGCCCATAAACCCTTGTGGGGTGGCACTGTGCTTATTTGCCAAGGTATAGATGTCGAAACTTTCCTGTCTCAACTCTACCTCTGCCTCTTAAATACTGGGCCCCCCCACACATTTCAGTGTGGCGTATGGCACTTACTCGACCATTGATTTATCCCCCTGCAGCCCAGGACTTCTCCAATCTGTCCACTGGAGAGCCCACGATGATTTGTGTGGTAGTGACCACTATCCCATCTTCCTGTCACTCCTCCAGCACCATTCCCCTGGACGTCTACCAAGATAGGCTTTAAACAAGGCAGCTTGGGAAGCTTTCACCTCTGCTGTCGCTGTTGAATCTCCCCCACATGGAACCATCAATGTGGTAGTTCAGCAGGTCACTAGAACGATTGTTTCTGTGGCAGAAAACATGATCCTTTGTTCTTTAGGGTGCCCCCAGCAAAAGACAGTACCTTGCTGGTCGCCAGAAATTGCTGAGGCCATTAAAGAGAGCTCTGCAGTGACACAAGCGGCACCCTTCCCTAGAGCACATAATAGCTTTTAAATGGCTCTGTGCTCGCGTTCACCAGCTTATAAAAAGATGGAAACAGGCATGTTGGGAGAGGTACATCTCGATCATTGAGTGCCATACTTCACCTTCCAAAGTCTGGACGAAGATCAATGTGTTTGATGGCATTAACATCGATGGTATGTTATCTACCAACGCAAACGTAGTTGCCGAGCACTATGGTTGAGCCTCCGCATCAGAGAATTATCCCCCAGTATTTTGCACCCTCAAATGTGGATGGAAAGGAAAGCCCTCTCGTTCAGTGAACGCCACAGTGAACCCTGTAATGCTCCATTTACATACAGAGTGGGAGCTCCTCAGCATCCTTGCACATTGCCCTGGCACAGCTCCTGAGCCAGATCGGATCCACAGTCAGATGATCAAACATCTCTCGCCTAACTACAAGCAACATCTCATCATCGTCATCTTTAACTGGATCTGGTGCTATGGCTTCTTTCCATCGAATTGATGGGAGAGCACCATCATTCCAGTGCCCAAACCTGGTAAAAACCCATTTGATGTGGATAGCTATTGATCCATCAGCCTCACCAACATTCTTTGTAAGTTGTTAGAATGTATGGTGAGTCGGCCGTTGTATTGGGTCCTAGACTCACTTGGCCTACTAGCTTCATGCCAGGGCATTTTATGCTAGGGTTGCTCTACCGTTGATAATCTAGTTTCCTAAAGACTCAGTTGACCCCGCAGCTCTCTGCTGTAACTTCAGATTGCTGAAATCACGTATGTTTGTGGAGCACATATTGAACAGCACTCCTTGCCAGATGACTGCAGTGTTTTCACTGCAGAGCTGGCGGCCATTTCTCGTACTCTTGAGCGCATTCGCTCATGCTCTGGCGAATCAGTTTCTTCTCTGTACTGACTCCTTGAGCAGCCTACAAGCTATCAACCAGTGCTATTCCTGCCGTCTTTTGGTAGAGACCATCCAGGAGTCCATCTATGCCCCGGAACGGTCCAGTGGTTCCTTGATATTTGTGTGGACACTAAGCCATGTCGGAATCTCGGGAAATGAACTTGCTGACAGGCTACACGGAAGCCGCTTCTGGAGATCGACATCCCTGTAACTGACCTGCCACCATTAGTACCGCACAAGGTTTTTCAGCTTAGGGAGATGGAATGGCAAAATCTCAGTACCCACAACAAACTGCGTGCCCTTAAGGAGACTACGAATATGTGGAAGACCTCCATGCAGGCCTCTCGCAAGGACACTGTGGTTCTCTGCTGGCCATACGTAGTTAACACTTGGCTAACTCCTCCATAGCAAGGACCCACCTCGGTGTCACTATGGCTCACATATGACTGACAGCAGATTTAGTTTTATGGGGGGGTGGGGGGTGGGGCATTTATCGTACCATTCAAGGATGGGCCTGTTTATTAGTGTGATCAGCCAGCTCAGACCATATGCTCTGTGATTTTAATACTTTCTTCTGCTTTACCTTGTGGTGTATGTTTTCCCTGTTTTCTGTTCATTCCATTTGTTTTCCTTTTTGTTGTGGTGTTGGGTGTTTTTGTACCTTAATCTTTACTTGCATCAGGAAAAAGGGACTGATGACCCTGTAGTTTGGTCCCTTTACACTCCGTACCAACCAATCAGCCAGCCTTTGCTTTTCTTTTTTTTTTTTTTTTTTTTTTTTTTTTAAGTTGTCACTTCCCAATTATATTGTATGTTATGAACTGAAGACCTGATAAATTTCTACAAAGTTGGTCTCTTAGGCAATCTAACTGCCATGACTATCCCTCCAAAGCACCGTTTAATATCAACCAGGTAAAAGAAATCCAATTAAAGATGCAAGTGCTGTGATTGTATGCACTTCAGATGTAACACTGGCATTTTCTTGAGGCCCTCCCCAATGGAAGCTCAGACCACAGTGGTCATAAAAACTAGCTGACACCATTAAGAAATGTAGAAAGGAAGGTGGGTTAGTGTTAAACATCCTGTCGACAATGAGGTTATTAGAGACAGTAGAAGCACAGAATGGAGAAGGATAGGTTAGAAATTGGCCATGTCCTAGCAAAGGAACCATCCAGGCTTTCACCTGAAGCTAATTAGGGAAACTGTGCGAAATTGAAATATAAATAATGATACAGGGATTATAACCACTAGCCTTCAGGGAAGTGCAGTGACTAACCATGGTTTCACAATCCTTGATTTCTAAAATAGAACACTGCATCAGTACCAGAAACACATTTTCTCTATGTGTAATTTGTCAGTGTTGGTGAAGAGATTCTTTTTAATTAAAAATTAAAACATTTTTGCCATGAAATGCTGATGCATAAATTTTGAAAAACTGTGCAACAGTTGTTTACTCTTCACCATTTACTGGACATTGACAAATTCACTCATCCGTGGGTTCTCTGGTGACTGGTCCTTTTTGGATCTGTTCATTTTTACTTTTTCACTGTTTACTCTTTTTATTTAATTATGTAACTCCGAATGTTTGTTACAAATTTTAATTTTTTCAGCATGACTGGTAATTAAAAAATAATATTTATAAAAAATTTCTAATTCTGTAAGTGTTAATTAACATTTTCATTTGTTAACATTTATGTGTTACAAATGAAAGTAAGGAAAAAAGTTACTATTAGGGAGATTCGAACCAGTGACTTTATAACCATAAAGCTTCTATGTTCTACATTCAGCTATCATGAGTTACTTTGATGATACAGAACTGTTTTGTACTTTACAGAACTCAGATATGTTCCTGTCTTCAAAGATGATTTAGCACATTTTTTGAGGCACAATAACACATTGTAGTGCCTTAGAAAAATATCTGTACACTGACATCAAATCTCATAAGAAGGAAGAAAATCAAGAGATTAGTGTGTGAAGTAACATTATTATAAAATTATTGTATATACGTAAATCTCAAGTGGCAACAGAAATTCAGACTAAAAAGTGGGTAACTTGAGTGAACAAGCGGGATTAGAATGGACTTCATGGAGTCTGACTGCCCTTTAAACTCTTCAAATAATTCTGTTGTCTTTCAGAAGCAGAAAAATGAAAATTATGTGGAGAGTATACCGATTGATTCATTTAATTTCATTTTAAAATTTTATTTTTCATCAAATAGAAGATATATGTTCACAAACTTAAATATTATCATTAATATTTTTTTTATAGAAGCGCTTGGGTGGAGATTATGGGAACGCTGTTCTCAAAAACGTATCAGAAAATGAGTTCCAAAGAATTGAGGCTTCTTGTGTTAATTTTAATATATAATTACACCAACATTACAAATTCCCAGTTGTGGATGCTGAACAGTATACAAAAAGCACTGGAAATAGAGATTTCGAAAACAGCAAGGATGGAACAAGAACAGATGAACAAAAGGAACAACTACCTCTGTCAGAATGGATGAGCTAGGGTCAGGAACAAATCATCACTGAGATTGAGGGAGCAAAGAGGAGCAGCAGAGCTGGAATGAAGAATTAGACTGAGGTGGGAATGAGGCCAATGTAAAGGGAACAGTGTACGAAGAAGTCATTCCTCAGTTTTTCTGTTCAGTTCCTGTGGACCTTTTCCTTTACAAACAATCTACCTGTACTGTACACTGGTATATCAAGTAGATGCTGCTTATTTACAAATGAGTTGTAGAGATTTTTTTCTGTTGAAATATCGTAATGCATTTTCAACATTTAGTACCAAAAATACAGGAAGTTAAAATGAGGTTTACAAACTTTTATATGTAGTAGTTTTGTTAAACAACACAGACAGTTAACATATGTAAGTGAGAAAAGTGTGAGCTTATCTAAAATACTAACAGAGCTTTTGGTAGTGGAGTTAAAACAGATCATAATGTCTAAGCTGGTGTGACTTAAGTTCATGTAAAACATAAGATCTATAGAAAATATGCAGTATTGTGAAAAGCTGAATGTAAGTGGTTAACCAGTTCTCAACTACTCTTCAAGGCTAACACATTGCCATGTTAATGTTTAGGATAGCAAATTTCAGTGGTTACTTTCGTTATTATATATTGATTTGATCCTTTGTTCACAGATTGACGTTGAGCATAAACAATGGCTGCCCCCGCAGGTATGTGGAGTCCATATTCTTTTTGACAAATAAATAATTCTTAGAATATGGGACATGTTAAATGTGGCTGTTTTCATGTATTATGAATGTAATCCATACACTAAAATTAGTGCCTTCTTCATGATGCTAATTATAGTTTTAATGAAGATACTTATGCTTTTACATCAAATAAGATTTTAATTAACTTCTGTTTTTGAAATAATTCTCATACGGAAGATCAGAAAATTATCGATGTTGTGTTGCAAAAACAAGCTTATTGCTGTATACAGTGTTTTAGGAGGAGGTATAACAATTTGAAATATTTTATTGAATAAACGCATTTTTCTATTAATAAGCACTTCTTTTATGTATGTAAATGAGCTATCTTAAAATGAGGTGGTAGTCTGCCCACAAACTTTTTTTTTACTAGTAATTTTGTGAAAGTTTTTCTTCTTCTTGTGTTCTAGTTATATACAATATAGTTTGGATTTAGTTTTACAAAAGTGATTGTCAAAGAGTTACATGTTTGCACCTGTTACTGTCCTTCAAAGTAGTCACCAGTGTTGTGTAGAACCTGCTGCAAGCGATGTTGAAGGTGTAGTATACGGTTAGCAGAGCCTGCTCAGTTGATAGTGCGAATGGAGTGGTCGAAAGTTATGATGATTCTCACGTACGACTGTGACGGTGTTATTTTAACGCATTACGTTCCTCCACGGCAGACTGCACAGTATTACTGTTTGTTTTTGGAACATCACCCGTAACCAGCTTTGCAAAAGAAGCGGCAACACTTTCTGCGCAACCCAACAATCGTTTTGCCCAGGCTGTGGCTGCTATGTTTGGTCGATGGGACTGGGAAGTACTGTACCATCCACCATACTCCCCGGGCTTAAGTCCTTGTAACTTTGATTTGATTCCGAAGATGAAGGAACCACTTTGTGGCATTCGCTTCAGAACTGTTCCAGAGATTCAACTGGCAGTAGACCGCTCCCTTCGCACCACGAACAGAACATTCTCTGCTAATGGTGTACTACGCCTTCCACATTGCTAGCAATGGGTTCTACACAATGCTGGTGACTACTTCGAAGGGCAGTAACAGGTGCAAACATGTAACTCTTTTTGTTTTGGTTGTAAATAAATAGTTGCCACTATTTAAGTTCCAACCCCCGTATTAGCCTTAAGGATCCAGGATACTTTTATGACTCAATATTATGTAAACATTAAAATCTATTTCTTTAAAGCACTGTTTATAATGTATATGTTTTCTGGAGTTTTTTGTTGATATCAGGTAATGCAGCACACTTTCTAAACAAATTAGAAGTATTTTGAATATTTCTAAACCTGCTGAGACTTGTTAAAAAAATTACTTATAAATTGATGCTTTTTTTCAAAATGCTTCCGCAAATTGAGGTACCATTTAATCCAATGTAATTATGGTATATGTGACCACTTTCTTTTGATTTTGGTAACCACACCAACAATCTGCTCCTTTAGGGCAAAGTCTGTGAACAGGGTGGTCATCTGTGGACAACTTATGAAAGTAGAGGGTCCAAACAGTCTTTCTTGTTACTGTAACATCATTAAGAGGTGCAGTTCGCCTAATGGCCAGTCCATAATATCTCTGAAGGAGGTCTATTTCAGTTTCTGTCAATCTGCCTCAGCCAGAGATTTTCCATCAGATAGCAACTTTCCTTTCATTTCTCTTCATAGCTTCCTCAGTCTAGCACCCATACTCTTTCTCACTTGTCCACAACACTCCAGTTTTGTTACTAAGATATCACCATAAACATTGAACTCATTAATTTTATTGTAAGCTTTAGAGTCCCCATCGCCTAGGTACTTCGTATATCTAATGTTATAAATGGGTACCAACCTCTGAAATATTTTAGAGCTCTGTAATGCTCCATACCTCCACTGTCACCACCATAATTCTTAGAACACTGATATTCAGTATGTTTCTCAGTGTTACCATGGCAGGTGAGGCAGTACGTAGATCAACATTCAACATCATCAACTTTTCCATTCTACAGAGAAGTAGCACTTAAAACACCATTCAAGGAACGATGTCCTCAATGTTGCCATGTCCCATCAAGTGCAACAGCAATATCCCTGGTTCCACTAATATCTACAGTTTCTTCTGTTGCATGTTTCATAGATGCTTTAGGCACAACTGTCAAGGCACCTTAAAGTATTTTTATGTACTTGCTGAACCTACTGGGAGGAGGAGGTAGGTCCATCAAACCACCAAACATTTTAGCAGCATTTTTCCCTTTTCCTATTGCATGCATTGCATACGCTAACTTCAAATTCACATCATATGAATTATGCAAAATGTTCAAAGTCATTTTTGAGGTATATTTATTGCAGGATCTACTCAGAAAAACTAATTTTGACGCTAAACCCTTTCTGCTATTTTGTTGTTCAGTTATTTCCAGACAACCTACACCATCACATTATATTTCACCACTTCCTTTATCAAAGAAGAAAAGATCCTCACATCAACAACAAATACACTACAAACAGTGTCATTGTTGACATAAAAATTTGACTCACCTGGAGGCATGCTATGTGGGAGTTTCTTCCCTGATGAACTGATACATACGTTACTTTCAACAGTGTGGCTTGCTTTGTTTGTTTACTGGTTACCACTGAATTTCATTTCATTAAATTTCTTGATGTGTGGCATAGTTAGTATTTATTGTACACTAAATGATACGTACTTCCACAAATATATGTAGCACTTGGGCAGCAAATATTCAGTAACATGTGAACAAACTGCTTCAGCAAAACAAAAGTAAATACTAGCAAAGATAGTCATTTATAGACACAGTAACCTGCACTGTTACCAACATATACAATGTATCATACATATAATCTCATAGAGTTCACAGTTCTTTTTGAAATAATACTAGTTTCTGTAACAGAGAGAGAGAGAGAGAGAGAGAGAGAGAGAGAGAGAGAGAGAGAGAGAGAGAGAGAGAGAGAGAGAGAGAGAGAGCATGAGCGCTCTTTTTTTCATTTGAAACCCTATAATGTATGTATCAATGTAATCAGGACAGACTGTTGTGGTTTTTGTTGTTGTGGTCTTCAGTCCTGAGACTGGTTTGAAGCAGCTCTCCATGCTACTCTATCCTGTGCAAGCTTCATCATCTCCCAGTACCTACTGCAACCTACATCCTTCTGAATCTGCTTGGTGTATTCATCTCTTGGTCTCCCTCTATGATTTTTACCCTCCACACTGCCCTCCAATACTAAATTGGTGATCCCTTGATGCCTCAGAACATGTCCTATCAACCGATCCCTTCTTCTGGTCAAGTTTTGCCACAAGCTTCTCTTTTCCACAATCCTATTCAATACTTCCTCATTAGTTATGCGATCTACCCATCTAATCTTCAGCATTCTTCTGTAGCACCACATTTCGAAAGCTTCTATTCTCTTCTTGTCCAGACTATTTATCGTCCATGTTTCACTTTGATACATGGTTACACTCTATACTAATACTTTCAGAAAAGACTTCCTGACACTTAAATCTATACTCGATGTTAACAAATTTCTCTTCTTCAGGAACGCTTTCCTTGCCATTGCCAGTCAACATTTTATATCCTCTCTACTTCGACCATCAGCAGTTATTTTGCTCCCCAAATAGCAAAACTCCTTTACTACTTTGTCTCATTTCCTAATCCAATTCCCTCAGCATCACCAGACTTAATTCGACTACATTCCATTATCCTCGTTTTGCTTTTGTTGATGTTCATCTTATATCCTCCTTTCAAGACACTGTCCATTCCGTTCAACTGCTCTTCCAAGTCCTTTGCTGTCTCTGACAGAATTACAATGTCATCGGGGAACCTTAAAGTTTTTATTTCTTCTCCATGGATTTTAATACCTACTCTGAATTTTTCTGTTGTTTCCTTTACTGCTTGCTCAATATACAGATTGAATAACATCGGTGAGAGGCTACAACGCTGTCTCACTCCCTTCCCAACCACTGCTTGCCTTTCATGTCCCTCGACTCTTATTCAGTGCTCTGTCAAACTCTTCACGTAGTATCATATCTCCCATTTCATCTTCATCTACATCCTCTTCCATTTCCATAATATTGTCCTCAAGTACATCGCCCTTGTATAGACCCTCTATATACTCCTTCCACCTTTCTGTTTTCCCTTCTTTGCTTAGAACTGGGTTTCCATCTCAGCTCTTGATGTTCATACAAGTGGTTCTCTTATCTCCAAAGGTATCTTTAATTTTCCTGTAGGCAGTATCTATCTTACCCCGCTTAGGCATTTTGCATTTCCTGTCGATCTCATTTTTGAGACGTTTGTATGCCTTTCTGGCCGCTTCATTTATTGCATTTTTATATTTTCTCCTTTCATCAATTAAATTCAATATTTCTTATGTTACCCAAGGATTTCTACTAGCCCTCCTCTTTTTACCTACTCGATCCTCTGCTGCATTCACTACTTCATCCATCAAAGCTACCCATTCTTCTTCTACTGTATTTCTTTCCCCCATTCCTGTCAATTGTTCCCTTATGCTCTCCCTGAAACTCTGTACAACCTTGGGTTCTTTCAGTTTATCCAGGTCCCATCTCCTTAAGTTCCCACCTTTTTGCAGTTTCTTCAGTTTTAATCTATCGGTCATAACCAAATAGATTGTGGTCAGAGTCCACATCTGCCCCTGGAAATGTCTTACAATTTAAAACCTGGTTCCTAAATCTCTGTCTTACCATTATATAATCTATCTGATACCTTTTAGTATCTCCAGGATTCTTCCATGTATACAACCTTCTTTTATGATTTTTGAACTAAGTGTTAGTTATGTGCAAAATTCTACCAGGCGGCTTCCTCTTTCATTTCTTTGCCCCAGTCCATATTTACCTACTACGTTTCCTTCTCTCCCTTTTCCTACATTGGAATTCCAGTCACCCATGACTATTAAAATTTCATCTCCCTTCACTATCTGAATAATTTCTTTTATTTGATCATACATTTCTTCAATTTCTTCGTCATCTGCAGAGCTAGTTGGCATATAAACTTGTACTACTGTATTAGGCGTTGGCTTCGTATCTATCTTGGCCACAATAATGCGTTCACTATGCAGTTTGTAGTAGCTTACCGGCATTCCTGTTTTCCTATTCGTTATTAAACCTACTTCTGCATTACCCCTATTTGATTTTGTGTTTATAACCCTGTAGTCACCTGACCAGAAGTCTTGTTCCTCCTGCCATTGAACTTCACTAATTCCCACTGTATCTAACTTTAACCTATCCATTTCCCTTTATAAATTTTCTAACCTACCTGCCCGATTAAGGGATCTGACATTCCACGCGCCGACCCGTAGAACGCCAGTTTTCTTTCTTCTGATAACGACATCCTCTTGAGTAGTCCGCACCTGGAGATCCGAATGGGGGACTATTTTACCTCTACATCTACATGACTACTCTGCAATTCACCTTTAAGTGCTTGGCAGAGGGTTCATCGAACCACAATCATACTATCTCTCTACTATTCCACTCCCGAACAGCGAGCGGGAAAAACGAACACCTAAACCTTTCTGTTCGAGCTCTGATTTCTCTTATTTTATTTTGATGATCATTCCTACCTATGTAGGTTGGGCTCAACAAAATATTTTTGCATTCGGAAGAGAAAGTTGGTGACCGAAATTTCGTAAAAAGGTCTCGCCGCGACGAAAAACGTCTATGCTGTAATGACTTCCATCCCAACTCGTGTATCATATCTGCCACACTCTCTCACCTATAACGTGATAATACAAAACGAGCTGCCCTTTTTTGCACCCTTTCGATGTCCTCCGTCAATCCCACCTGGTAAGGATCCCACACCGCGCAGCAATATTCTAACAGAGGACGAACGAGTGTAGTGTAAGCTGTCTCTTTAGTGGACTTGTTGCATCTTCTAAGTGTCCTTCCAATGAAACGCAACCTTTGGCTCGCCTTCCCGACAATATTATCTATGTGGTCCTTCCAACTGAAGTTGTTCGTAATTTTAACACCCAGGTACTTAGTTGAATTGACAGCCTTGAGAATTGTACTATTTATCGAGTAATCGAATTCCAACGGATTTCTTTTGGAACTCATTTGGATCATCTCACACTTTTCGTTATTTAGCGTCAACTGCCACCTGACACACCATACAGCAATCTCTTCTAAATCGCTTTGCAACTGATACTGGTCTTCGGATGACCTTACTAGACGGTAAATTACAACATCATCTGCGAACAGTCTAAGAGAACTGCTCAGATTGTCACCCAGGTCATTTATATAGATCAGGAACAGTAGAGGTCCCAGGACGCTTCCCTGGGGAACACCTGATATCACTTCAGTTTTACTCGATGATTTGCCATCTATTACTACGAACTGCGACCTTCCTGACAGGAAATCACGAATCCAGTCGCACAACTGAGAGGATACCCCATAGCTCCGCAGCTTGATTAGAAGTCGCTTGTGAGGAACGGTGTCAAAAGCTTTCCGGAAATCTAGAAATACGGAATCAACTTGAGATCCCCTGTCGATAGCGGCCATTACTTCGTGCGAATAAAGAGCTAGCTGCGTTGCACAAGAGCGATGTTTTCTGAAGCCATGCTGATTACGTGTCAATAGATCGTTCCCTTCGAGGTGATTCATAATGTTTGAATACAGTATATGCTCCAAAACCCTACTGCAAACCGACGTCAATGATATAGGTCTGTAGTTAAATGGATTACTCCTACTACCCTTCTTGAACACTGGTGCGACCTGCGCAATTTTCCAATCTGTAGGTACAGATCTATCGGTGAGCGAGCGGTTGTATATGAGTGCTAAGTAGGGAGCTATAGTATCAGCGTAATCTGAAAGGAACCTAATCGGTATACAATCTGGACCTGAAGACTTGCCCGTATCAAGCGATTTGAGTTGCTTCGCAACCCCTAAGGTATCTACTTCTAAGAGACTCATGCTAGCAGATGTTCGTGTTTCAAATTCTGGAATATTCCATTCGTCTTCCCTGGTGAAGGTATTTCGGAAAACTGCGTTCAATAACTCCGCTTTAGCAGCACAGTTGTCGATAACAGTACCATCGGCACTGCGCAGTGAAGGTATTGACTGCGTCTTACCGCTTGTGTACTTTACATACAACCAGAATTTCTTCGGATTTTCTACCAAATTTCGAGACAATGTTTCGTTGTGGAACCTATTAAAGGCATCTCGCATCGAAGTACGTGCCAAATTTCGCGCGTCTGTAAATTTTAGCCCGTCTTCAGGATTTCGCGTTCTTCTGAACTTCGCATGCTTTTTCCGTTGCCTCTGCAACAGCGTTCGGACCTTTTTTGTGTACCACGGGGGATCCGTTCCATCTCTTACCAATTTATGAGGTATGAATATCTCAATTGCTGTTGCTACTATATCTTTGAATTTGAGCCACATCTCGTCTACATTCGCATAGTCAGTTCGGAAGGAATGGAAATTGTCTTTTAGGAAGGCTTCTAGTGGCACTTTATCCGCTTTTTTAAATAAAATTATTTTGCGTTTGTTTCTGATGGATTTGGAAGAAATGGTATTGAGCCTAGCTACAACGACCTTGTGATCACTAATCCCTGTATCAGTCATGATACACTCTATCAGCTCTGGATTGTTTGTGGCTAAGAGGTCAAGTGTGTTTTCGCAACCATTTACAATTCGCGTGGGTTCGTGGACTAACTGCTCGAAATAATTTTCGGAGAAAGCATTTAGGACAATCTCGGAAGACGTTTTCTGCCTACCACCGGTTTTGAACAAGTATTTTTGCCAACTGGCGTTCTACAGATCGGAGCGTGGAATGTCAGATCCCTTAATCGGGCAGGTAGGTTAGAAAATTTAAAAAGGGAAATGGATAGGTTAAAGTTAGATATAGTGGGAATTAGTGAAGTTCGGTGGCAGGAGGAACAAGACTTCTGGTCAGGTGACTACAGGGTTATAAACACAAAATCAAATAGGGGTAATGCAGGAGTAGGTTTAATAATGAATAGGAAAATAGGAATGCGGGTAAGCTACTACAAACAGCATAGTGAACGCATTATTGTGGCCAAGATAGATACGAAGCCCACACCTACTACAGTAGTACAAGTTTATATGCCAACTAGCTCTGCAGATGATGAAGAAATTGAAGAAATGTACGATGAAATAAAAGAAATTATTCAGATAGTGAAGGGAGACGAAAATTTAATAGTAATGGGTGACTGGAATTCGAGTGTAGGAAAAGGGAGAGAAGGAAACATAGTAGGTGAATATGGATTGGGGCTAAGAAATGAAAGAGGAAGCCGCCTAGTAGAATTTTGCACGGAGCACAACTTAATCATAGCTAACACTTGGTTTAAGAATCATGAAAGAAGGTTGTATACGTGGAAGAACCCTGGAGATACTAAAAGGTATCAGATAGATTATATAATGGTAAGACAGAGATTTAGGAACCAGGTTTTAAGTTGTAAGACATTTCCAGGGGCAGATGTGGACTCTGACCACAATCTATTGCTTATGACCTGTAGATTAAAACTGAAGAAACTGCAAAAATGTGGGAAATTAAGGAGATGGGACCTGGATAAACTGAAAGAACCAGAGGTTGTACAGAGTTTCAGAGAGAGCATAAGGGAACAACTGACAGGAATAGGGGAAAGAAGTACAGTAGAAGAAGAATGGGTAGCTCTGAGGGATGTAGTAGTGAAGGCAGCAGAGGATAAAGTAGGTACAAAGACGAGGGCTGCTAGAAATCCTTGGGTAACAGAAGAAATATTGAATTTAATTGATGAAAGGAGAAAATATAAAAATGCAGTAAATGAAGCAGGCAAAAAGGAATACAAACGTCTCAAAAATGAGATCGACAGGAAGTGCAAAATGGCTAAACAGGGATGGCTAGAGGACAAATGTAAGGATGTAGAAGCTTATCTCAGTAGGGGTAAGATAGATACTGCCTACAGGAAAATTAAAGAGACCTTTGGAGAGAAGAGAACCACGTGTATGAATATCAAGAGCTCAGATGGCAGCCCAGTTCTAAGCAAAGAAGGGAAGGCAGAAAGGTGGAAGGAGTATATAGAAGGTTTATACAAGGGCGATGTACTTGAGGACAATATTATGGAAATAGAAGAGGATGTAGATGAAGACGAAATGGGAGATACGATACTGCGTGAAGAGTTTGACAGAGCACTGAAAGACCTGAGTCGAAACAAGGCCCCCGGAGTAGACAACATTCCATTAGAACTACTGACGGCCTTGGGAGAGCCAGTCATGACAAAACTCTACCAGCTGGTCAGCAAGATGTATGAGACAGGCGAAATACCCTCAGACTTCAAGAAGAATATAATAATTCCAATCCCAAAGAAAGCAGGTGCTGACAGATGTGAAAATTACCGAACTATCAGTTTAATAAGCCACGGCTGCAAAATACTAACGCGAATTCTTTACAGACGAATGGAAAAACTGGTAGATGCAGACCTCGGGGAGGATCAGTTTGGATTCCGTCGAAATGTTGGAACACGTGAGGCAATACTGACCTTACGACTTATCTTAGAAGAAAGATTAAGAAAAGGCAAACCTACGTTTCTAGCATTTGTAGACTTAGAGAAAGCTTTTGACAATGTTGACTGGAATACTCTTTTTCAAATTCTAAAGGTGGCAGGGGTAAAATACAGGGAGCGAAAGGCTATTTATAATTTGTACAGAAACCAGATGGCAGTCATAAGAGTCGAGGGGCATGAAAGGGAAGCAGTGGTTGGGAAAGGAGTGAGACAGGGTTGTAGCCTCTCCCCGATGTTATTCAATCTGTATATTGAGCAAGCAGTAAAGGAAACAAAAGAAAAATTTGGAGTAGGTATTAAAATTCATGGAGACGAAGTAAAAACTTTGAGGTTCGCCGATGACATTGTAATTCTGTCAGAGACGGCAAAGGACTTGGAAGAGCAGTTGAACGGAATGGACAGTGTCTTGAAAGGAGGATATAAGATGAACATTAACAAAAGCAAAACGAGGATAATGGAATGTAGTCAAATTAAATCGGGTGATGCTGAGGGAATTAGATTAGGAAATGAGAAACTTAAAGTAGTAAAGGAGTTTTGCTATTTAGGAAGTAAAATAACTGATGATGGTCGAAGTAGAGAGGATATAAAATGTAGACTGGCAATGGCAAGGAAAGCGTTTCTGAAGAAGAGAAATTTGTTAACATCGAATATAGATTTATGTATCAGGAAGTCGTTTCTGAAAGTATTTGTTTGGAGTGTAGCCATGTATGGAAGTGAAACATGGACGATAACTAGTTTGGACAAGAAGAGAATAGAAGCTTTCGAAATGTGGTGCTACAGAAGAATACTGAAGATAAGGTGGATAGATCACGTAACTAATGAGGAGGTATTGAATAGGATTGGGGAGAAGAGAAGTTTGTGGCACAACTTGACTAGAAGAAGGGATCGGTTGGTAGGACATGTTTTGAGGCATCAAGGGATCACAAATTTAGCATTGGATGGCAGCGTGGAGGGTAAAAATCGTAAAGGGAGACCGAGAGATGAGTACACTAAGCAGATTCAGAAGGATGTAGGTTGCAGTAGGTACTGGGAGATGAAGCAGCTTGCACAGGATAGAGTAGCATGGAGAGCTGCATCAAACCAGTCTCAGGACTGATGACAACAACAACAACCGAGGGTAGGTTGAAGTCCCCACCAACTATAACCATATGAGTGGGGTATTTATTTGTTACGAGACTCAAACTTTCTCTGAACTGTTCCGCAACTGTATCATCGGAGTCTGGGGGTCGGTAGAAGGAGCCAATTATTAACTTAATTCGGCTGTTAAGTATAACCTCCACCCACACCAATTCGCACGGAGTATCTACTTTGACTTCACTACAAGATAAACCACTACTGACAGACACAAACACTCCACCACCAATTCTGCCTAATCTATCTTTCCTGAACACCGTCTGAGACTTCGTAAAAATTTCTGCAGAACTTATTTCAGGCTTTAGCCAGCTTTCTGTACCTATAACGATATCAGCTTCTGTGCTTTCTATTAGCGCTTGAAGCTCAGGGACTTTTCCAGCGCAACTACAACAATTTTCAACTATAATTCCGACTGTTCCTTGATCCAAGCGCGTCCTGTAATTGCCAAGCACCCTTTGACATTGCAGCCCATCCCGCACTTTCCCGAGGCCTTCTAACCTAAAAAAACCGCCAAGTCCACGCCACACAGCCTCCGCTACCCGTGTAGCCGCCAGCTGAGTGTAGTGAACTCCTGACCTATTCAGTGGAACCCGAAACCCCACCACCCTATGGCGCAAGTCAAGGAATCTGCAGCCAATACGGACGCAAAACCGTCTGAGCCTCTGATTCAGACCCTCCACCCGGCTCTGCACCAAAGGTCCGCAGTCGGTTCTGTCAACGATGCTGCAGATGGTGAGCTCTGCCTTCATCTCGTAAGCAAGACCGGCAGCCTTTACCAAATCAGATAGCCGCTGGAATCCAGAGAGAATTTCCTCAGATCCAAAGCGACACACGTCATTAGTGCCGACACGTGCCACCACCTGCAGTTGGCTGCACCCTGTGCTCTTCATGGCATCCGGAAGGACCCTTTCCACATCAGGAATGACTCCTCCCGGAATGCACACGGAGTGCACACTGGATTTCTTCCCCTCCTTAGCCGCCGTATCCCTAAGGGGCCCCATTACGCGTCTAACATTGGAGCTCCCAACTACCAGTAAGCCCACCCTCTGCGATTGCCTGGACCTTGAAGGCTGAGAACGATCCTCTGAAACAGGGCAGGCAGCTGCATCTGGCTCAGCCAGAGACAGTGCCTGAAACCGGTTTAACAGACGCACCGGGGAGGCTTTCTGATCAGCCTCCGGGGACGCCTTTCGCTGCCTGCCACGCCTTGGAACGACCTCCAAATCAACCACAGGCGAGGGCTCAGCCCCACTCCGGAATATTTTACCCTAGAGGATACCATCATCATTTAATCATACAGTAAAGTTGCATGCCCTCGGGAAAAATTACAGTCGTAGTTTCCCCTTGCTTTCAGCCGTTTGCAGTACCAGCACCGCAAGGCCGTTTTGGTTATTGTTACAAGGCCAGATCAGTCAATCATCCAGACTGTTGCCCTTGCAACTACTGAAAAGGCTGCTGCCTCTCTTCAGGAACCACACGTTTGTCTGGCCTCTCAACAGATACCCCTCCGTTGTGGTTGTACCTACGGTACGGCTTTCTGTATCGCTGAGGCACGCAAACCTCCCCACTAACGGCAAGGTCCACGGTTCATGGGGGGGGGGGGGGGGGGGGGGCAGGACAGACTATAGACTTTAATAAAGTCATAAATTCAATTTTTCTACCATTTATAAGTACCTTGTATACTTAAGGTAGTGTGGTCCTGGAATGCTGAGACACATTGTAGTAAATACATATTTCTAATGTTTATAAAGCAGTAGCTCAGTTATTTTATTTATTTCTTTTTTAATGCAAACGTGAACACTGCAACACCTAGAACAAGGTATTGGCTTTTGTAAAACATTTTGTAAGATTAATCAATTACTTTCGACATTTGCAATGTGTTAAAATTCATAGAGATGTAGGTAACAAATTGTTGGATGTGTTAATAGGAAAAATATGCTCTGTTGGTGGAGAAGACTGTTTTTTGTGATTTTTATAATACTCTAATTTTAATGATGACTAACACCACTGTGGTCTAGGGGTAGGTTTTTAACTTAATAAATGAAAAGTGGTAGGTTTGACTCTAGCCTCTGCTTAAATTTTGAGGAGAAGTAATCAGCAGTGGCAGCCAAAGACCTGTGATACAAGATGATGTTATTTTGCTAAAAATTCCATAGTAGCCCCCCATTCATATATCTCATATCTGTGAGGGTAATGCCTATGGGGAGTTGACTCTGAGAGGGGTGCGGGGATGGAGAATCAGTAATAGTAGGAACAATGCGTGGAGCCAGTTCATGGAGCTGCTGTACATACCAAAAAGTATCAGTCGAGAACTGTACTGAATTACTTCCTGCCCATACCAAAAGAAAATTAATATAATAGATTCTGATTTGTGGACTAAAATAGGACCTGGTGCGATGAAAGCTGGTAAAGGTTCATGGGTTGTTGACAAAAAGGCACACATATATGTATATATGTTGACTGGTACTTTTTGACATGGACAGCAGCTCAGTGAACTGGCTCCATGCATTGTCAGGGAGCTGTTGGTCTGACGCCGGTCACTTTTGACTTAAACCAGTTACCAGAATTAATTAATAAATAATTGTGATCTGGACTGACATTCTAAGAGTCCCAATGTGGAATATAGGCTTAGTGTGATTGAGAAGCTAAAACATATGGAAACAGAAATGGAGAGATTGTTTGGATACAGACAGTATCAAAAGCAGAAGAAAATGATGTTATGGGAGTAGACTGGTGTGAATAGGAGTGGAGGGTAAGGAGTGGGTTCCTGTGAATAGTTCAGTGACAGGATTGTTCCCTTCAGAATTGACAACAAATCATTAACAATAATTTAGATGTGTGTGCTGATGCACACAAGCAGAAGATTGGGATAGAGTATGGTTTTTCTTTTATTTTTATTTTTTCTTTCTTTTTTTTGGGAGGAGAGAGAGAGAGAGAGAGAGAGAGAGAGAGAGAGAGAGAGAGAGAGAGAGAGAGAGAGAGAGAGAGAGAGATCATTATCCAATAAATTTCAGCCAGTAAAAGTGAATTCAGTATCGAAAAATCACAAGAGGAGGTGGTCAGTTGAAAAAGGACTGAAGAAACAAGAAAATACCAGTTGGTGACAGATTCTGGAATCAAATATTGATCTATAAAGAGTACACACAAGCAAGAGAGATTCAGATTGCAATGTAATAATGATAAAAAGTGTGCTGATGTTTAAGAGAACAATTAGGAAGAATCACTGTCGAAAGCATACTGAAATATTGAAGAATGTTGATGTGTGTTTGCAGTTTACAGAGGCTATAGATACTGCGGTGATTAATACAGCAGTAGGCAGTCAGTTGAGGGCAAATGGGCAATAATACGTAGCTGTCAAGAAACCTTGATTAACAGAGGACATAGTTCTTTGGCAAAACAAGTACAGAAATGTCCAGGAAAACGGGGGAATGCAGCGATGTAAGTGTTAGTTAATAGACAAGTGGACATGAGCTCCTTTATTCAGTTTTTGTGCTGTGGCTGTATTGTCACTGAAGTTGTTTAAAAGAAGACAAAGTTGACAATGAAGAATTGAGAAGCCTTTGTTCTTTTAAAATGTAGTTCAGTTTTCTCTGCTTCAATACTGTATGCCGTTTTTCTCTATCAAGGAGTATTACTGTGTGTCATATGATCATTTTATTCTACTCCAACAATAGTTATGAGCCGAGGAGTGCCAAAAAAAAGTCAGTGTTAATCAGCCAAACTGATATGCATAACAGAGACAAATTGTTTTCCACTACCAATTGAGTGTTTTTGTGCAACACATTTGGAAATGTTACTTGATGTCGAGCTGTGTTCATGAATTTTGTGTGAAAGAAGTGTTCTTTTAACAGCAGTAAGATGGTTAATGTTATACACAGAGATGAAAGACAACAGACAAAGCACTAAATCAAATGATTTATGCTTCCTGGTCATACTAAATGAAAATGATTGCAATATATTCTGATTTATGGACTATCATTGAGCCTGGCAAGATAGAACCTGGTAAAGGTGAATTAGTTGATGATAAAAAGGCATATATATCATGTCAAGGTTGGGCACTAGCAAAAATTATACTTGCATATGCAACGACTAGCAAATGCATATATAAATTTTGAAAAATCCAAAAACAGTATAGGAAACACTTCAGAAATTATAAGCCCCAGAGGATAGCAAATTTTCCGCTCTACAACTGAGATGGAAATTATATTTGCTGACAATAAAAAAAATATAGAAAATTATCGAGGACAGATAAAAAATGTTTATAGATCTTAGTGAAAATTTCGTTATGAAATTGAAGATGACTATTGTAGTGTAGCGTATTCTACACATCAATGGAGTGGTGATTCTCAAAATTTTTTGATTATGTTATAGTGACTGCCAAGGAATACTTTTCTTCCCATTTCTCACCAATGCTGAAATTCAGTGGTTTTTATTGATGAATGTATATTTTAACATATTTCACCACATAGACATCTTATAATTTTCTGGAGATGAAATCTGATATCACAAGGAAAGGAACTTCAAATAAAATTGCTTAATGACAACTATAGGTGTTGACAAGGAAGTTTTGGTGACAAAGTATAATGAAAATCACCCACAGGCCTGTTCTTTCTTGGAGGTGTTTGTCTGTATTTCACAAAAGGAAATAAAATATCTGTTACAAACACCCATGGAGCTTCCCAATAACCTTTAGTTGTAGCACTCTTGAAAAGTGAAAACCATCACAAAAATTAACTTCCCTCTTTTCGTGCTATTGTACCTGAATAAAACACTACACTATTCTGTGTAAACTTCCAGACAAATGGGATGCGGTAGTTAGTTTTGTGCAGTTTGTCAGGTAATAATTTTAAGTGTGCTGCAGCTAATAATGGTAACCAAAGGCACTGAAAAATGCCACTTATGGAACAGCATGACAAAGGATTGGAACAAATGATGATAGAAGTAACATGAAAAGGTGCTTTTGTTTCTCACAATCGTCAAGAAGTTTGTCATAATCCAGAAATTGCCCTGGAAAGGGGAAATTTAAAAGAGAATAAAATAATTGAGGTGAGGTGCTGTTAGTATGAGTGAGTGCTTTCTGTGGCACAGTTACATTGAGTATTGATAACTGATAGTGGATCCCAGGGCAACTCATTACTTAGTTCCAAATGAAAATTGTTTTCCAGTTGTTGGTAAAAATATTTTAGTTAAAATCATAACTTTAACTGATGATATATAAACAGAAGCTGTGTAGAAAGTACAGTTAGGGCAAAGATAATTAAAAATGAAGGCTTGGCTAAAGAATTAGTAGCTGAAAATACACTATTTGTGCTGAGATTGACACTGAAAATATAGAGGTTATATTGATAAAGAAGGTTGCAAGATCTAAGATGAATCTAGAAGACTGCTCATTAAAACCCAACAAAAAGGCCATTATCACCACATAAATATGAAATGAAGTGCAGATGACAGATCAATAAATATCTTGAGAAATTAAGAATTTAACACAAAACCACCAGAGTTGTTGCATCGTCAGATGATGCACATTAAAAAAAAAAAAATAGTCCTGAGATTAGACTGTAAAAAATGTGAACTAAACCCATGTGATGACTGTTTGCCAGGTAAATCAATATGAAGACTGTTAATGAAAACGGTATCACAAAATTTGAAGAAATGAACAACCACTTTAGACCTTGTTCATAGTGATCTCATGGGTCCTGTCGACATTCCAAATTTTGGAGGCAATAGATATTTTATGAGGTTTGTGGATGATGCAAGTGATACGTACTTGTACACTTCTTAAAAACATAAGATTGAATTATTTGAAGAATTCAAGAAATGGTTGATTCGAACAGATTAAGGTAAACAGTTAGAGAGTTCTCACTAACAGTGGTCTCTAATTCTGTTCATGCAATTGGTTGCAGTTTTGTGAATCTGGAGGAATTTGGCATGAAGTAACTGACACATACACTGCAACAAAGTGATACGTTGATGTTAATGGATGTGGGGAAGTTGCAGTTGCTACGATGCAATTTACCGAAGCGTCTTATGGTGACGTGATGTGCACTGTGGCACGTGTAAGAAATCTTATTATAAATAACAACAACAATAACAAAAAATCTTTATGAAGTGTTCAGTGGTAGAAATACTAGTGTGTGGCATTTACGTGTGATAATATACTGAGTTTTAGTTCACATGTTCAAACATAAACATGATTTGAAATTGCCCACAAGATCAGAAAAAGACATTCTTATTAGATATTCTATATATTGTTGTGGATACAGGCTCTGTATGCCAGAAACAAAACAGGCAGTAGAGTCTAGGGACTGTGTATTCAAAGAATTTTCAAATGGCAAATAATCAACTGAAATTAATGAATGTAAAGAGGTAATTGAACTATGCAGTGAAGGAGTGTTACCATTTCCAAGTATTGAAGATGAATTATGAAATGATAGAGATTTGAATTCTGAACAGAAATTTTATGGTTTGTCAGATCAGAAGAAAAATTTGGCTGTAATGCCTTTATTTGTTGAAGGTAATCAGGAACTTGTGAACCATGCTGAAACTCCACAATGTCATTACAGGCTAAGAAAGATGATAACAAAAGAAAAAGTTGGTTTAAGCAAACATCATCCAGTGACACATCATTCCAAATGGAAAGCTTATGATGAACAAGCACAATTAAATGCAATGTGGCAAAGGAACAATTAGACCATTGTCATACCATGAAGCAATTAACTGATGACACAATGGAATGAGTAACTGTGATGAATGAAGAAATTAACTCCTTGAAGGATCACGGTTCTTGGAAACAGTTTGAGTTACCATCTGGTGAAATTCCAGTAAAGAACAGATGGGTTTTCAAAATGAATGGTGAGAAGCAAACTTTTAAAGCTCATTTAGTTGCAGAGGACTTAAGTTGAGTAGAAGATGTAGACCACAAGATTTATGCGCCTCTTCCAAATTTTGAAAGAATTTGTCTATTGATAGCAGCCAGTGTTGAGAAAAATTGTCATATAGATCAAACAACGGGAAATCCAGGATGGAATGTAACAATATTATGAGAAGGAAAGCTGCTACTCAGCACGTAGCAGAAATTCTGAGTCGCAGATGGGCACAACAAAAAGATTTTCACACTAAAAGCTTTCAGCCATTGGCCTTTGACAACAGTAATACACACACACACACACACACACACACACTTACGGAAACACAACTCACACACGCGACTGCAATGTCAGGCAACTGAAACCACACTGCGAGCAGCAGCGCCAGTGCATTATGGGATTGGTGACTGGGTGGGGGGGATAGTATGGTGGGGATGGTGGACAGTGAAGTGCTGCAGGTTGGGCGGCAGGCAGGGGTAGAATGGGTGGGGTGGGGTGGGGTGGGGTGGGGTGGGGTGGGGTGGGGTGGGGTGGGGTGGGGTGGGGTGGAGGTATCGGAAAAGGAGAGAAATAAATAAAAAACTTTCCCTGCAATACATCCTACATTCTTGTGACCCTCCTGGCCTCAACCTTCGTTAGTCGCTGTCCTCTCCTATTGAGCCCCTTCCCTGCTTCCACTACAGCACTACACAGCCGTCATTCCACCACCACACCCAGTCTTGTTGTTTTATTTTTATTTATTTACTTCTCTCCCCCCCCTACCCTGCACCCCTTTCCCCTGCCTGCCCCCCACCCAAACTATGGCACTTTACTGTTTGCCATCCCCACCGTACTAGCCCTCCCCCTCCCCGCCCCGGCCTCCTCCTTTCCCACACCCAGTCACCACTGTGTGTGTGCGCGTGTGTTTGCATGCGTGTGTGTGTACACGCGTATATTCAGGTATGCTGATGGGGCTACTTGTATAGATGATCACAAAAGTGTCACTGGATACAGGAGTTGGCAGAAATATGAAAACACAAACAGTAGCATGCCTACCTAATACAGTGTAGGAAACACTTTGACGTTCATAATATTCTTCCAGCAATCTCAGAATGGAGAAATACAGGTCCTACATGATTTTCAAGGGAATCTTATAGCATTCTTCCTGGAAAAGAGTGGCAAGTTCAGGCAATGATTATGGAGGTGGATAGTGATCGTGCCTCCCTCTCTACAAAGAAGACCATAAAGACTCAGAATCATTGAGATGTAGTGACTGTAGTGGCCAGGAGACAAGTAGCAATTCATCATCGTGCTCATAAAACGTCTGGATGAAGCGAGCTGTGTGAACAGGGGTCCTGTTAACTTGAAAGACAGCATCACCATTGAGGAGCAAACATTGTATGATTGGATGGACCTGGCCAGCCAAAATAGTCACATTATCCCTTGGTAGTAATGCGATCTTGCAGAGTATCTATGAGGTCCGTGGAATACAACCATATGGCTGCCCAAGTCATTCCTCCAGTCGGTGCAATGCATCGTCTTTGGGGGGGGTATACTTGGCCAGAAGTTGGTGACTGTGTGAAACAAGACTCATCCAACCAAATGACTTTCTTCCAATTCTCCCTCATCCAGGTTTTCAGATTTTGTGGCTTGGGCACCATGTTTTCTAGTTGTGGGCATTGGTATCACTGATGAGTGTTTTTGAAATTCCAGCTCACCCAGCAGTTCCCTAATTAAATTATGGAGCACTCGTCTTGTTGATTTGGAGCTAACAGGGTTCGCAAGTTCGACATTCAGTTCCGTAGCTGCTTTTGCAGCTGTCACCCTCTTTATTTTTCATCACAATTCTGTTCAATGACTCTCTCTCTCTCTCACTCACTCACTCACTCACTCAATCTCTCTCTCTCTCTCTCTCTCTCTCTCTCTCTCTCTCTCTCTCTCTCTCTCTCTCACACACACACACACACACACACACACACACACACACACACACACACACACAGAAACAGCAATGACTTCGAGCACCTTTTTTATGCAAGTACCCAGCATATGAGCACCAGCACTTTGCCCATATTCAAATTTACTTAGTTCTGATGTAATGCACTCAGAACTATACAGAACGCTCTTCCAATCCCAAGTGGCACTAGCTGTGTAGCAAGGACATTGCACAGATGACATTCATGCTCAAATATAGAAGCACAAGATGCTAATTTAGTTAGTATATGCATTTATGTTGAACCATGCATTTCTCACAGTGTTTCCATATTTTTGTCCAACTCCTATATATGTTAATACTGACAGGATCTGTGTTGTACTGAAAGAGTCTGAAACACCTTGCAGTTGCATTGATCACAGTGGAAGCAGAATCCGAAAGACCTGTATGGTGTGTGATAATGAAGTAGCAGTTTTACACTCTGTGAATCATATGGAGAAATCGAGAACCAAACATTGATTTATAATACAATTTCATCAGACAGAAAGTAATGGATGGAAAAATTGATAATTGATGCATTTCAGTGGAAAAAAAATCAAGCAGACTTAACAGAGCCACTGAATCAGAATATTCATAAACGTCATTGTAAGAAAATGTTAATTTGAAATTATGTACATGATTAAAGTTTATTGTTAGATATCATTTAAAGTTCGGGGGCAGTGTTAGGAATTATGTAAGTGGACAAGAGCTCCTTTATTCCGTTTTTGTGATATGACTGGATTATTGTTTAAAAAGACAATGGAGACTCAAGAAGCCTTTTTACTGTTGAAAAGAAGTTTAGTTTTCACTGCTTTAATGGCACATGCATTTTTTTCTACCAGTAAATATTAATGTGTGTGATAACTATTTTATTCTACACCAGCTGCAAGTCACTTAGAAATGAAATCAACAGAAAGTGTAGGAGAGTTTAAATGAAATACCTCCAGGAAAAATGTTAAGAAAATGAAAAGAGAATGGTTGTTGGAAGGGGAGATTCAGTGTTTAGATGAGTCAGAACAACCCTTGGTGAAATTAAAAGCAGGGTTGGAAACACTAAGAGTGCAGGAGAAGTTCCACTGTTAAGAGTGGAGGAGGGAATGGATAAGTGGAAAGAGTACATCGAAGGCCACTACAAACAGGAGTATATGCTGACAAGATAGAAGAAGAAATGCATTTTGATATTTTGATCTGGAAGACATGGTGGATCCAGTATTACACTCAAAGTTTTGATAGAGCTTTAGAAGGCTTGCAATAAAATAAGGCAGAAGACATAAATAACTTTCCTTTGGGGGCGGGGGGCGGGGGGGTGGGGGGTGGGGGGTGCGCAATCTGAAACAAATCACTGTTCCGGTTGACGTGTAGAACTTAGAAGACTAAACACGTACAACAGTAACATCAGACTTGTAGAAAAATATCACCCCACAATTCTGAAGATAAGGAAGGCATATAAGTGTGAGAAGTATTGCACAATCAACTTAATGGCTGATAAACACAAAATGCTGAATGTAATAATATATGGAAGAATTTTCAAGAAATTTGAGAATCTGTTGGATGAGACAGTTTGGCTTTAGGAAATGAAAGGACCAGAGGTGCAGTTTTGGTGGGGCCCTGGATGATAGTGGTAGGATGAAAAAGTAAAAGGAAAAAAAAAAATTAATACACCTTTATAGGTTTTGTGTACTTAGAGAGAGCTTTTGACAATGCAAAATGGTCCATAATGTATGAAATTAGCTGAAAAGTAGGTTTGTACGGAGCAATAAGAATTGAAGACCAGGAGAAAAGACCTTGGATTAAAAATACGTTACAACCTCTGTGATGAAGAAGCAATGACTGAAATAAAAGAAAGGTCCATGAGTGGCATTAAGATTCAGATTGAAAAGATTTTAATGATAAAGTTTGATTTGGACATTGCTGTCCTCAGTGAAAGAGAGGAAAAATTAAAGTAATTGTTGAACATAATGAATTCTGATGAGCACAGAATATGGATGGAGAGTACAGTAATGCACAGTGCTGGTTTCAGCCCAGCCGGCCCGTATTTTTCAACTTGGCCCATACGGGCTGTGGGCTGCCCCGCTGTGCTGACAAGCTGAGAATAGTGAGCTGACGGGTCAGCTTGCCAGCCTGTTGACTTACCACTCCGATCCACCATGCGCTCTAATGGCAGTATTGCTTCAGCCCTCTGCCTATACTGTCATATGTAAAAATGGCATATTCATTGAAATAAACTCACTTCCACTTGTGTGTGTATATCTGTATTGAGAACAAATGTAAATTTAAAACTTGAAATAATAGGTATAAGAATTATATAGTACTGACAATATATAAATTATTTATCTAAATATATAAGTATAAAGAAAAAGAATTATAAAATGGCACATAGATATCATAAAGTTTCAATAATAAAAAAATTACATATGTATTAACAGAAATGAAAAGTAAGTAGTAGTTATGGTACTCCCTAAAGCTGGGAGAAAGACAAAACCCTAGTTGTTCTGGACATTGAAGGCAAAAATAAATTGTCCATACAATTTTTAGACCTCTTTATGATGCCTTCTTCCACCTGGAGTTTTTTTCATCTGTTCTGGTAGGTGAATTTGCACAGTCAGTCTGTTTGCTGCAGGATCTTCTTGTTCTGGGAGCAAATTCAAAACTATGGCCAAGTGGAAATTGTGAAGATAGATTTTTTCCTGTCATAATCTTCAGGTGCAAATAGTGTGCATTTACAAACATGAGATAGACTGCATGAATCCATCCTTCTTATACTATCTCAAATGTCTATTAGGATCAGCTAAAACATATAGATTCATCCTAAATTTGTGGCTATTCCCCTGTATGTATTCATTCGGCCTTCCCCTGCAACCGACCATTGGCTTATGTCCGTAGGTTTTTCCCTGAATAATAGATTTTCTCCATAGTATTATTGAAGTGATCTATCACTGGCAGAATTTTTTCAATAGATGCATTGCAGCATTATTTCTGGCAAAAAGTAGGCATCTTATCTGTAAAAAGATACCTATCTCTGCTCGTGTACGGGGTCTCTCACTCAAACCTGACTGATTTCAAAGACCCAGGAAAAAAAACACACACACACAGTAGATATGACAGTTGAAAATGCATCACATTGTAGATCATCTCAAAGCATTTATTTATCATTGGTACACCTCTACATGTGAACCATTTGTAGCACAAAGAATATACAGTCTATATTCAACTTCCTGGCGGATTAAAGCTGTGTGCCCGACCGAGACTCGAACTCGGGACCTTTGCCTTTCGCGGGCAAGTGCTCTACCATCTAAGCTACCGAAGCGTGACTCACGCCCGGTACTCACAGCTTTACTTCTGCCAGTATGTTGTCTCCTACCTTCCAAACTTCACAGAAGCTCTCCTGCGAACCTTGCAGAACTAGCACTCCTGAAAGAAAGGATATAGCGGAGACATGGCTTAGTCATAGCCTGAGGGATGTTTCCAGAATGAGATTTTCACTCTGCAGTGGAGTGTGCACTGATATGAAACTTCCTTACAGATTAAGGCAAAGGTCCCGAGTTCGAGTCTTGGTCGGGCACACAGTTTTAATCTGCCAGGAAGTTTCATATCAGCACACACTCTGCTGCAGAGTGAAAATCTCATTCTGGAGTCTATATTCAGATTCTTGCCAAGTTCTTTGTAACATTTTGTCTGTTATTGTTGCAATCTCATTAGTAATACGGTGTCGCAACATAGGAATATCGTCCACTTTGTGCACATACATGCGGTCCTTCACAAATCCCCACACGAAGAAATCAAGTGGCGTAATGTCGAGTGAACATGGTGGTGCTGCATCTGATCCAATGATTGGGAATTTCCCATCCAGGAACTTGCAAACAGCCGTTGACCAATGTGGTGGAGCTCCATCTTGTTGAAAAATGATGTTGGGTTGCAAGTCCTGTATGTGAGGGCACACAAACTGCATCTCCAGATACACTGACCCTTTCACTGTTAGTTCCATAAAGAAGAACTGTCCAACAATTCTGTCATGCATTAGCCGGCACCAGATGTTTAGTTTAGGGTTATCATGAACATGTTCAATGACAATGTGCAGATTTTGCAAACCCCAAATCAAAACATTATGCCTATTAACCCTTCCTGATTGATGAAACATTGCCTCATCAGAGAATAAACATCTTTCCCGGCAGCTGACATCCATATCAATACACTGCAATATTCGCAGCAAATTGTCGGCATGGTTTGTCTTTCAGTATCAGATGTTGCAGAATTTGCACTTTGTAAACACACATACGAAGACACTGGTGAACTACACGGTGCAATGTTGATCGAGGTACATAAAGTTGCCTAGATGCTTGATGAATTGACTTATGTGGTCTTCTGAGAAATGTTTGTCTGATGTCCTCCACTGTCTCTTCTGAAACTCCATAACGTGCACTGCTGGATTATTTCAGAACACTTCCTGTTGCCAGAAACTTCCTGTTGCCAGAAACTTCCTGTTGCCATTCCTTAATTGTTTTCACAGCAGGTGGATCACACATCACATTATGATAATTTCTTTGCACAGTAATCGGCAATTTTGTTTCTGCAAACCATACTACTGTTTGCGCGCACTACTGTGGAATTGCCATTTTCACTTCATGTGACCATGCTGCCCTCTGGCGACCATACTTGGCACTTCTGATGCAGGAATATCAATTCTTTGAGGTGCTCTACAATGCGATGCAATGAGTCCTTGAAATCAGGGAGGTTTGAGTGGGACACCCTGTATTTAGTGATGGGCAGTCTAAATAGGTAGTGTGCTTCCAGTAGTCCTTCACCCTTTTCATCCACACAAGCCGCATGTAAAATATTATGCCAAAAAATGTTTTTATTTCTTCATTGGTGGTATCTTTCCAAGAAGTTATTTTGGCATGCTCGTTTTTGCTTTCAATGAACATTTCCAAGGAAAAAGCATTTCTCTCTTCCACTATTAGTTGCAAGAAGTTTTGAATAAATAAGAAGAAGAAAAATGATGTTGCTGTAAAAAGAGAGGGGATCTCCAAAAGTCCTGGAGAAACAGTAAAAGGTAACTCCCCCCTATTATCTGGTGGTCCTTCACTCCACTTGTCTTCAAGAAGAAAAATTGGAGATATGGGGGCCTGGTGGATTTGAGAAAGAGTGCTGGTTTCTGAAGCCTCATTTCTGGGCCCTGCCCAGATGTAGATGTAGCGACTGGTACTTCAATAGCACCAGTTACTACTTGAAAGTTAGCAGGCTCCTCTTCATCCTCATTGGAACTCGGATCATCTGATGAAAATTCTAAGTCATTGTCCATACATTTTCCAAACTCTTAAGTGGCTAATGAGTTCAAAAGTAAATTTTTCTCTTTCTACTTCCAGATGGCCCGATAAATGCGCTTTTGTATACCTAAAAAGTGTGAAAGAAGAAAAACGTCAAATATTGTCTCCAGAAATATTATTTGTTGAAAAAATTAGTGTATAGTTATAATTCCATTAGTGAAAGTTTGCTCGCTAATGGGAGGAATAACTGTTTTATTAATTTTTGACAAATTTTTCTCAGATCACATACCATGCTCGATGAATTTATTTATTTGCTGTTGAAAAACATCCATAAATATAAAAGGACAGACATGAAATGCCATTATGTGTTGTAAAATACCAGACAAGGAGGTAGCCACAGATCTTGACCCCCCCCCCCCCCCCCCCCCCGACTAATTTTGTCAAAAGGCACAGAATACCTCCACAAATATCCTGGATATGTACCTGAGAAATTAGTTTTATGAAATAAATTATATCATTAACTTATCTTTGAGAACAAACAGAAAAATTCCAATGCTGGTGTAATAAAAACGAATATTCCATGAGCGGGATCATTTCACTTCACACTACAACTCACGCACGCACCAGCTGAAAGTGCAGCAAAAGATACACTGAAGGCTTGGCCAGTGTGTCCCTTTTAACCTGCAAGCTGGCCGAGGGTAGAAGCCTTGGTGCCATGAGGGTTGGAGACACCACACAGGCATGTGCTGTCTGGGAAGCAGGGCGGCTCTCACTCCTCAGTGACATGAGTCATCTTGAACGTGTTAATTCCACCAAAAACCTATCCACAGGAAATATGTTCTGCAGTTGTCACTAGTGTCACAAACACTGTTTATAACATTATATAGATACTGAAACTAAATAAAAGTGGGGTTAGTGAGAGGAAATGTGCATCTCCTCTTGTTTTCACTTTTTTTTTTTCCCGTGTGTAGGTAAGCCTTGTATTCTCTTTCCTGAAACAATGGCTTATGTTTATGTGCAGATCTCTGTAATTTAATGTATTTTATTCACCTCATAACATACAGAATTTCAGAACGTAAGTCTGATGTACAGGAATCATGTTAGGGATACAATTTACTTATTTAAAATTTTTCAAACTTACAAGATCATTTGTTGAAAAATTTACTTATTTAAAATTTGTCAAACTTTCAATATTAACTGTTGAAGGATTTGTACAAGATTCTTTCTAATGCTGTTACAGAATTTGCATCCACTATAAGTAGCATAAATTTTTCTTTGGGTTTAAGGATCCAGCTCAAGGTATTACTTTGTCCTTCATGAAATCTTCCACTGAGTGGTAGTATCTTTCAATTAGAAAATTGCACAACTTGCTTTTTAAAATGTTTACCTCCATATTCATTACATCACACCCTTTTATTTTGTTGTGAATTTTCGTGTCCGTATATTAAGGAGTCTGAGCGTACAAATTTAAAAAATGTGATGTGAGTATAAAGTTTCTTTGTCTTTTGTTGTAACGGCATTCAACATAATTTATTAATCTTTTTTTTTAATCTCTAGACAAAGAAAACAACAAAATTGTGCATTGCAGATTTATTGAAATTGAATTAAAGAAAGTGATATGCTCACAAATAAATTTCTGAACAGCAGTTTTCTGCACAATAAAATAAATATCAGTGTTCTCTGAATGGAACTGCCTGGCTGTTAGTCTCTCTTCTGTTGTTCCTAGAAACAAAGAAAAAGAATAAAGCATCAGGCACCACGAATTTTTTTAGGAAACAAGAACTGCCCCATCTAAATAAAGCATTCTTGGAAATTACACAGATTCTGCAGAATAAACCTTACCAAATAAAAGTTCATTAACATTTTGTGGATTGATCGATGATCTTTTCTCACTGTTGATTAGCCCTGCTTGGCAAAAATTTTCTTTCTGCAGATGCACATTTTGCAGGAATTATTAGCTAATCTGAGTAGTTTGGAAACTTTTTTTCATGTGCTCTCTGCCACGTCAGCAACTCAGCTGGATCCTCATTTTCAGAGTAACCTTTTGCAAAGTAGCATGACATTTCATCTACCATATGGCTACTCCTTTTGCAAGTGTCATCTACCCAGTTGCCAAGTTTTCTCATTTAGACAAAATTTCTCTTCGAATATTAAGACCAGATTTAGCATCTTCAGCTTGTCAGGTTAAAACAAGATTTTTAATTGAATCGTTCACCTGAATAATATTGTATCCAGAAAAAAGGAGATCTGCAGTTCGGCAGCTGTAGTGGCCAACAATGATAACATATTCACTTTTAATGTATATTATCAGACCATAAATCCATTTCAAAGGCACGTGCATTGATTGCTAAGTAACTTTCGTTTTGATTTCTTCAGCTGCCTCAAAAATACTCTGTGAAATTGTTGATGGATGAGGAAGGACATTGTTAACGTTTACGCGGCCATGTTTTTACTGTGCACCTACGTCTAAAAATTCCTGATATAAGTTCCTGAACCCTGAACAACATTATAGGAATGTAGGTCCTGGATGCAGCGTTGTACACCTACTAATGTCAGAAGTTGTGTTCTTGAAGATATTGATGCATTGTTCCTGCATCTAAAAAGTTTCTCACTTTAAACACATTTCTGCCTGATTAATATTGAAATTGATGAGACCTTTTTGAAGCTATAAACAAAATCACACGATTTGTACTGCACAAAACAAAATGTTTGTTCATTTGTGCAACATGTACAGATGAAAAATATTTCCATACTGTTGACAACTAATTCTCTTTTTTTAAGTAACTTTTCTTCACTGATTTGTTGGTAAGAACACACAGTGGCACTGCTGAGGTTGACACAGATGTCGAAGATGAATTTGACAGCTGTAGTTGATGCCCACCTATGCTTCTATACACATGAGCTCCAACTTATTTTGATGCTGTCCATGTTACTTAACAGTAGATCTCACAATATACAGTCCTAGTCTTGTCCTTGAGATGCTGTGGAACATTCATGGAGGCCTATGTAAAATTGAGCACTTCCCAATAAAAATACTCTTGTCAGTTTGCAGAAAAAACAAATTTGTATCGTACTGGTTTGTTAGGTAAACCAATTGGCAATTCTGAACATCAGAAGTGCTGTTCAACATCAACCAGGAGAAAGCAATCAGTGAGGTGGTATAAGATGCTTCTGCATCTTCTATCATACCTACTACAGATCCAGCACTGTTATTCCATTTGGATCCTCTCTGACAAAGCATGTACCATGGCCGTCTGAAGAAATAGCGGAGATCATTTGAGAACATGAAACAACTTGTCAGGTTAAAACAGGGTTTTTAAAATTGAATCTATCTATCTTCTCAGCGATCATAGGCCCTGTAGACCACGCGCTGCATCAACGATCTGCTTCTGCCACCTTCTATCTCTCGCAGCGTCTCTCCACTCTAATGCTACGATGTCCTTCTCTATGTCATCTTTCTACCTTGTACGAGGTCGGCTCAGTGGTCTTGTTGGCTGGAGAGTTCCTTCAAATGCTTTCTTGTTGATTCTGTTGTTTTCCATTCTGGCCGCATGTCCAGCACATTGCAGTCTCCTACTTTGTAATTTCTGAATGATAGTGGGTTTCTTCATTAACTGATAAATTTCATTGTTCTTTCGAATTCTCCATGCGCCATTCTCCAACACAGGTCCCCAGATTTTTCTGATTACTTTTCTTTCGAAAACATTCAATTTTTCTCTTTCATTCTTTGTAATCGTACAGCTTTTTGAACCATATAATACTACGGGGCAGATAATAGTGTTGTATATCTTCATCTTTGTGATGATTGACAAAGCTTTACTTTTGAGTGGGTTACTTAGTGAGTACAGACGTCTTGACCCTGAGCTGTTCTTTCATTTATATCCATTGTTATGATATTTTTACTGTTGAAACATGATCCAAGGTATTTAAACTGGAGAACTTTTCTGAATTTAGAATGTTGGCCAGTTTCAAAGTAAGGATTTGGGTTTATGACTCGACCTATTTCCATATATTCGCTTTTCTCTTGGTTAATCAAAAGCCCGATTTTGCTGGCACTGTGTCTGAGAGACCTGTACATGTCTTTCAGTTTTTCTTCAGTTTCACTCAGCAACACTATATCATCTGCATAAGCCAGGAGTTTTACTTCACTGTGTTTGAATTGGAGACCATTGTATAGATAGATGTAAATTACTCTCCTGAACCACTTTCTCTAATGCAAGGTTGAGGAGGACACTAAAAGAGCGTCTCCCTGTCGCAAGCCTGTTTTAATTGGAAAGGTGGGGGATATGGATCCTGTGAACTTCACTGTTGCCATCCATGCACAGTTGTATCATCCTAATGATTTTACTGGGTATACTCAATTCTCGTAACGTGTTGCAGAGGCTACTTCTGTGCATGCTGTCGTAGGCTTACTGGAAATCAATGAAGAGACAGTGGATGTTTTTGTTAAATTCCCAGTATTTCTCAAAGTTTTGTCGTATAGTAAACAAATTATCAGTTGTGGAATGGTTTGTTCGAAATCCCGCCTGGTAATCTTGAATAATGTTTCCTGCGTAAGGTTTAAGTTTTTCCAGAATGGTCATTGACAGGATTTTGTACGTTATGTTCAGCAAACTGATTCCTCTTTAATTTCCACATTCCATTCTGTTTCCTTTCTTGTGTATGGGACAAATTATTGCAGTTTTCCAATCTTCAGGCAGTGTTTCAGTTTTCCAGATCATTGTGATAAGTTTATAAATTTCTTTGCGTGGTTTGCTTCCGCCCTCTTTTAACATCCCTGCTGGTATCTGGTCCTCACCTGCTGCCTTGTTGTTTTTGAGCTTTTTAATGGAGTGGAGCCCTTCCTGTTCCGTGATTCTACGTTTGTCATTATTAATGCTGTCACTCTCAGACATTGCATAATTGAAGGTTATGTGCGGATCAGTGCAATTTAACATTTCTGAGAAATACTCTTTCCATCTTTCTAGGATAGCTTCCAGCTGCGTTAGCATATTTTGATTTTTATCTTTTATGAATAGGTTTTCACTTTGATAACCTCTCTTAGTTTTCTTTGTATACTGAAACAACTTCTTTGTTTCAATTCCTGCTTTCCACTTATATAGATTCTAGGACTCCAGTTAGATATTTCCTTTTCTCTGTTCGTAGAACTCTTGCTGTTTCTCTTCTAACAGCATTGAACGTCTCCCTCCTGTCCTCATTCTCCCTCTTATGCAGCCACAGCATCCTGGCTTCTTTCCTCCTTTCTACTGCTCTCTGACACTTTTTGTTGAACCATTTCTGTTTCTTAGTTTTCTTTTTCTTGCCCAGTGTTTTTTCTGCTGCATCTGTTACTACAGTCTTTATTCTTTCCCAAGCGTTCTTGACAGTATTTTCCTATTCAGCTTTTTACAATGCTGTAAATTGGTTATTTATCTCAATCACATAGGCTTCTTTGACAGTTCCTTCAGTCGTTTGATGTCTAACTTTGGTCTTGGTGTGGCTTCTGGTTGTTGATTTCAAATCATCTTGATTTTCATCTTTCCTACCACTAGGAAATGATCTGAGCCAATTTCAGCTTCTCTGTATGTTCTGACATCTCTTATAAATGAAGTGAAACATTGATCTATCATAACACGGTCAATCTGATTTACTGTTCTGCCATCTGTAGAGCACCATGTACCTTTGTGTATATCTTCGTGAGGGAACATCGTCGAGCAAATTCTCATATTCTTTGACAGTGCAAAGTTGATCATTTGTAATCAATTTTCGTTTGTGGACGAGTGCTTGCTATGTTTTCCTATTGTGGGAATGAACATATCCTCCTTACCTATTTTTCCATTAAAGTCCCCTAAGATAATTCTCATATTTCTTCTTGAAATACTTTAGTGTACTCTCTCTAATTCTTCATAGTACTCATCTTTCTCATCCTCAGTTCGTAGTCTTAATAAACAAGCTGCAGCAGTGACT
Source organism: Schistocerca gregaria (assembly GCF_023897955.1). Classification (NCBI taxonomy): domain Eukaryota; kingdom Metazoa; phylum Arthropoda; class Insecta; order Orthoptera; family Acrididae; genus Schistocerca; species Schistocerca gregaria. Next base: position 198,359,146 of record NC_064920.1, read on the forward strand.
TTGATATCTGAACTAAAACCATACAAGACAAAATTGAATCATTCACGTGAATAATGTTCTAACTAACAAAAAGCAAATTTTACTAGAGAACATAGAAACAGTTTTATGCTTACATGTTTGGCCTTTCATGATGTAGTTTAAGTGCAATTCTGCATATTTTTGTAACAGTTATTACGCATCTGCGTGTGTTATCTTTGAAAAATAGCACTCTTTTAATTTTCGTGGATGAATGACTTGGTATCTGTGCCATTACAATGTTGAACTGCTGAGAAACGGTGGCCTTTTTGTGTTACTCATAACAGGAAGGCAAAGCTTATTTTGAGAAAATACAAGAAAGCTGTTCAGAGCACATGTTTATTAAAATATACATATGGAAATGCAGCTGCTGAAGATGTTGAAAAATTTTGTGCCAGTGCTATTGTAATTAACTAAACATTTACATTTAGAATTCAGGGTGGTGAATCCTCTGGAAAAACTGGAATTCTAGGGAAATACATAGTACCTAAAAAAAATCAGGGAAATCGCAGGGAATTTCAGGTATTTCATAAAATTGCAGGGAATTCAATGTTTTTATCTAGCATTTAAATTTAATTTTACTGAGTTTTACAAATCACAAGTTTTGGAACAGTTAATATTTCACAGTGTGTTAATTATATTAGTATTATTCCATATAAATTATTCAAGTTTAAAAACTGCAGGTGCTTATTGCTATCTCTGTGAGAGGAAAGAAAAGTCATTATTGTGCTGTCTGCCTCCCCCCCCCCCCCCCCCCCTCCCTTAACCTCCCCTTTTTATCCTGTGCTTGCCATTAATTTTTCAGGAGCTTCTTATGCCATCTTGGAAATTCACTTTTAAGTCCCCAGTGGGTTTTCCCAGAATGACAGGAAATCCACTTTTCACTTGGATGTTGCTACCTAGGAATCCCATTTTTCAGATGGGATATACTGATACATGTCAAGTAAGTTTTCATTCCAGTGGCTTCTGATGGCCAAAGTAATCCTACAAGATAGGAAAAACTGCAATTTTAGCACATGAGTTCTTTCCCAAATACCTCTCAGCTTTTTTGGAATGCCCTGACAAACTCATAGTTGCAGGATGTTGTCACTTTTTTTCCCACTAGTGGAATAGTGTAGTCAGATGAAATTTGTTTCCACACATACATATATTGAACACTCTCTGTGCAACCCTTGGTGTAGTGTGCCAAGATCCCTGAAATCCTCTGGGTGCACTTTCCACACCCGATATTCATTAGCCTTGACAGTGACTGGAATCCATTCATCTGGATGATAGTCATGAGAAACTCTAGTTGTTTTTCTGTATAATGGCAAATCAGTATAGTAGGAAACTGCCCTGTAATGAGGAATTTATGATCTACAGCAATAAGCTGTTTATTACACTGATAGTCCAGTAGTGAATAAGCATCACACTACTACAGCGGAACTGTGCAAGTATTTAATGTGTACAATTTTTTGTCTGTGTGAATTATGGGGAAAATTTTTTTTTTCATTATATCTTGTAGTTGCGACACTGTTCCGTCCAACCCATCAGATGAGAGTTTTCCAGGAACAAGATCATTTCTCCACGATATATGGGGAACTCACCTATCCTCAGTACCTTCCTTCCTTCAACTGATTTTGCATTCCATTCATTACCACAACACCTGCTTCATCACACATGATGCCTTCACTTTGTGTTGTTGCTGCCTTTCAACACTGGTGCAAACACGAGGGCATCCAGCTGCTGTGTTGGTCTTGGTGCTGGCATGCCATTCCCACTTTTCTACCCAAATAATCTTATCACTATTACTGTATTAGGAATCAATGTCTCCTATTTTCATTCTTGCTTTATGTAAATGGTACATTATAGGTATTCACTCAAACTGTTAGAGTTATCAATTTTTGGAAACTTTTGAACATTCTCTCTTCACCGGATCCATCACGGTGGAAGGACTGAGAACCTTGTACATCATCGTCGTCATTATCAGGAAGCATGTTGAGGGGGAAGGATGTGTGTGTGTGTGTGTGTGTGTGTTTTGTACTAGAGAATATTGGCCAGGCTGTGCCAGGTGGTATTAAACACTTAATGATAGAAATTTGTGGAACATTAACATCTTATGGACCCGAAGCATTTACTTTGTAAGGTGATCATGCAGGAAGCTGGAAGTGTCATTAAGACTCATGGTATGTGGTAGTGAACATCTACATGCTCTGTTTCTTTTCTAGTTATGTGTTACAACTTTAGTTTTGTGAGGCATGTTACTGATAACCTCGTCATTGAGTGCCCATAAGATCCCTAAAAAACCACACACACACACACACACACACACACACACACACACACACACACACACACAGTGTGAGGCACTTCTGCGTATCAGTTGTAAGTTGTCTTTGTAAGTTGTCTTCAGGATGTGGTTGTGGTTACTCTCAATAGTTATTTCATATTCTGGTTTATTCCCCACATTTTGTTCATGCTCAAGATTTGGAGCAGATGATAAATAAGATTTGACAATTAGCAGGAAGAATCGAAGAACTTATCGTAGGACCTACTGGATCTCCCCCTCCACTCTCTCTCTCTCTCTCTCTCTCTCTCTCTCTCTCTCTCTCCCTGTCTGTCTGTCTGTCTGTCTGTCTGTCTCTGTCTTTCCACATCTCTAATTTGTTAAAGCAGAAGTTAGTGGTCTTGTTATTACTTTTAATAATGTGATCAGGTTTCTAGAACGTATATCCTGCAGTAAAATGTGGCACCTTTTAGAGTCTAAAAACAAATTATATCAAAGTACCCAACAAAAGTACTTAAAATATGTTTATAAGTAGACAGGGAAATGTATCTGACATGGTCCTAAAACACATTTCTTAGTTTGTAGTCAAACTATTGCTGCAGAGTTAACTAATTAAGTAATGTGATTATGTATAAAGATGCTGGGCACAGTCTGCCAAATGAATACCATATATTTCATATCTTCTCACAGTCTCTTTCCTTCATGATTGCTTCTTTGAAAATTCTTTTAGGCAGTCTAAAAAATTAATTTTTGGAAATTGTCAGAATGGCACACATTGAAGGTGAGAACTTTGATTAATCAACCCACCAGCTTGGAGGCACTTCCTAATTTTTAAGGATAAAAAACACAGTAAATCTTGTGTGTAAGATAACTGTTTTCCAACAGATCTGTCTTTGGTTCAATGACTATTGTGGTTTTACTGTAAGTAATATACATTCAGTGGCTCAAACATTGGGACTACTATTGCTTTTCCCCCGTCACTGAACATGCCTTTTATATTTTGATATAAAATGTGTTCATTGTGGACAGTCCAGCAAAGTATTCAGTCCACAGAGTGTGAAGGTTATCTGGAAACTAAGGTTACAAGACATGTAGTTTTAGCATGGAATGTCCTTGGGGGAATTTGGTGCCATTGCCTAGTAACAGGAAGCCAGCAAAAGGAAAGAGCATTCCCAACAATCTGTATAGTGGCTGGGGTGTTTTCGGTAATGTTCTGCATTGACAGTAGCTGACATAAGAACAGTCTCACCACTGTCTTTCATTCCCTTTTCCTTTCTTCGTTCACCTTCTCCTACCCTTACCCCGCTTCGATGTTTGAGGCTCCTCTTTCTCTTCTTCCTCCCAGTGTGCTCCTGAAAGCCAGCTCACTTGTCTGATGCGCAACAGGTGACTGGGTAACGTGTAATTCCCAGCCCCAGGTTGACAGGCAAGGCCCAGGGAGGGCGGACTGCCTGAGCTGCTACCTTCGCAAATTGACAGTTGGTCCCCCTGTCAGGCTGTGATTCACCTCGAAATTGGTTCAGTTTATGGATGGGATGTAATGTCAAGGCAGCAGGTGACGAAATGGATATGGAATTTCAATTTTGGAAGGACGGAAATTCACGATGAAGACAGAAGCGGAAGGCCATCTGTTGTTGTTGATGATGTGGTGCAGAATATTGAAGAACATATCCTCTCTGATCGCCATTCGACAGTTGATGATCTGCATGCAATTTGCCCAAACATTTCATGAGCTGTTGTTCATAAAATTGTAACTGCTAGACTAAATTATTGCAAGTTGTGTGCATGTGGGTACCCAAGGTGCTTACAGTAGCACACAAAATGAACAGAGTCGGTGCCACCCTTCACCGTTTTGAGACTGAAGGTAATGCTTTTCTCAACTCTGCAGTGACAGGCGATGAAACATGGGCTTATCACCATACTCCAGAGAGCAAACATCATTCAATGAGTGGCGCCATACTCACTCTCTTTCAGCCAAAACATTCAAAACTTGGCAAACAGTGAGGAGAATCAGGGTGTAAATCTTTTGCAAGAGAAAAGAGGTTCTGCTCATTGATTTTTTGGAAAGAGATGAAACAATATATGCTGCAAGATATTGTAAGAGCATGAATAAATTTCATAGAGCCATATGACACAAACGTCATGGGATGCTGACAATGGGAGTGTGTCTCCTTCATGACAAGGCACACTGCACACCTCTCACACAACACAAGAGTTGTTGACTTGGTTTGGTTGGAATGTTTTAAGCCAACCCTCTCACAGCCCCAATCTCACACCTAGTTACTATCATCTGTTCACTAAATTGAAGGAACACCTTGATGGAAAACATTTTTATGACGACGACAGGTTGTAAATGAAAGTTAAGAACTGGCTGAAAAAGGTGGCAGAAGAGGTCTATGATACAGGAATAAAAAAAACTTGTTCCACGGATGACAGAATTTACTGAAGTAAATGGTGATTATGTGGAAAAATAATGCAAGACCTGTACTACAATGCATGTAAATTTTATTAAAATAAATTCATTTTTTCTACTTCAAAAAAGTCTTGTAACGTTAGTTTTCGGATTAGCCTCTTATTTCAGTATGCGAGGTACCAATATTGTTAGAAATTCAGAAGCTGGGATTTTCTTCATGTCCTCTATGCAATATACAACTAAATTAGCAAGTGCAATCATGTGGATGGTGAAATCATCAGAACCAGCTATACAGGACACAGGCATGTGGTAGTTTTGGGAAGAATCTTGTGACAACAACCATAGGGGATTGAAAGGACTCTGTGCGCTTCAGGAGGTGCCCTTTTGTATATGTTACCTTAACAAGAATTAGGTTTGTGGATGAGTGAAAGTGACAAAACGAGTGGCATATATGGGAAACAAGTTGTAGTTGGAGTGAGTATGTTGACCATGGTGAATAGACTCTTCCCACTTACATGGAAGAAAGCAATCTCTCTTTGTGTAGAGCACTGCCCAGTGTCACTTAATGTCTCTTCCCTTTACAAGATTCAGAAGACTTTTACAAATTACATATTCTTTTGCCTCTTACTGCCCCTGTCTCTTGACATAATCACAGTGCATAAAAAGAATACTTAGTGCTGTTGGTACACCTCCTGCTGTACTTCTGTCATAGTCACAGAACACAGTTAATGTTCAGTTTTTTGAAAATTTTGAATTACATTGAAAATGAAACGCTGTTTGGTTTCCTAATTCTCATTACCTTTTTACTGTATTAAGTACTAGCAAAACCGGCTGTGCTTCACAAAATGTACGGGAATCAGATATATGTCCTAATCTTGTTCTCCCCCTCTCTCCACGCATCAACTCCCCACCCCTCCTGTCCATTTCTTCTTCTCTTTGTCATGGAGCCTTGTTTGTTATCACAAAATTAAACCTTGATTGGGCATTGAAGTCACTTAAATGACTGGGTAAATTAGTTGGATTCATTAGCATGGAGGTGAGACACCTCTCCATCTGCTGTATCTGAGAGGATAATATCTTCAGTGACAGTAGTCTGCAAAGTTTCAATCTGCAAACAGATACAATTACAAAATTAACCATAAATGAAACATTCCAGTTGTCTGTTAAAACTGACTGTGAGGAAACAAAATAGCGCACAGTTCTCGTGTACCATTTTTGTGTAAAATTATATGTGAGGTGAAAGAATATATATGTTGTTGTTGTTGTTGTTGTTGTCTTCAGTCCTGAGACTGGTTTGATGCAGCTCTCCGTGCTACTCTATCCTGTGCATGCTTCTTCATCTCCCAGTACCTACTGCAACCTGCATCCTTCTGAATCTGCTTAGTGTATTCATCTCTTTGTCTCCCTCCATGATTTTTACTTTCCGCACTGCCCTCCAATACTAAATTGGTGATCCATTGATGCCTCAGAACATGTCCTACCAACCGATCCCTTCTTCTAGTAGTGCCACAAACTCCTCTTCTCCCCAATCCTATTCAATACCTCCTCATTAGTTATGTGATCTACCCATCTAATCTTCAGCATTCTTCTGTTGAACCACATTTCGAAAGCTTCTATTCTCTTCTTGTCCAAACTATTTATCGTCCACGTTTCACTTCCATACATGGCTACACTCCATACAAATACCTTTAGAAATGACTTCATCACTTAAATCTATACTCGATGTTAACAAATCCCTCTTCTTCAGAAACGCTTTCCTTGCCACTGCCAGTCTACATTTTATATCTTCTCTACTTCGACCATCATCAGTTATTTTGCTCCCCAAATAGCAAAACTTCTTTACTACTTTAAGTGTGTCATTTTCTAATCTAATTCCCTCAGCATCACCAGACTTAATTCGACTACATTCCATTGTCCTCGTTTTGCTTTTGTTGATGTTCACCTTATATCCTCCTTTCGAGACACTATCCATTCCGTTCAACTGCTCTTCCAAGTCCTTTGCTGTCTCTGACAGAATTACAATGTCATTGGCGAACCTCAAAGTTTTTATTTCTTCTTCATGGATTTTAATACCTACTCTGAATTTTTCTTTTGTTTCCTTTACTTCTTGCTCAATACACAGATTGAATAACATGGAGGAGAGGCTACAACCCTGTCTCACTCCCTTCCCAACCACTGCTTCCCTTTCATGTCTCTCGACTCTTATAACTGCCATCTGGTTTCTGTACAAAGAATATATATAAGCAAAACAATTTGTCTAGTTGTGTGAAGATACATTCAAAACATGCAATGAGCAGGCTGCGCAGTGGTTAGCCAACTGGACTCACATTTGGGAGAACAGTGGTTCGTATCTGCATCTGGCTGTCCAGACATAGGTTTTTTGTGATTTCTCGCTTATGTCTTTCACGATTTCCCTAAATTGTTCCAGGCAAATACCTTGTTGGTCCCTTTGAAAGGCTGTAAGGCTTCTACATCTTTGAAACACTCAGAGTGTGTGCTCAGTCTCTATCAACCTCATAGTCAGTGAGATGTTACCCTGATTCCTTCCTTTCAAAATGCACAAAATGCTCTGGGCAAGTTTCTGTCACTGTTTCTCAACAAACCTTTGTTTTCATAGATTGACAACTAATAACCTTAAAAAAAATGGAAACTTAAGGCTTCTTAATAATCACCTGTAGTATAAACTAAATAAGAGAGAATCATGTAAGTAATTATTTCCTTTACTTTTTATGGACCCTTCTGAGTTTGTATTGAATCGGAATTAAATAATTAATATAAAAAGGATGAACTAACATGGAGTGTCCTTTCTTGAAAAGGAGGACCTGCTGAACCGTGGGTCATATTGCCTCATGAACGAGCACGGTACGAAGAACAATTCCGTGCCCTACAACCAGTAAATGGCATTGTCACAGGTGAACAGGCAAAGGGGTTTCTCCTCCAATCTCGACTACCACCAGCAATTTTGGGTCAAATATGGTAAGTAGTGTTTTTCTTAAAGTGAATGAAGTATATTGGGTAGCTGCTCAAGGTAGTGAAAGTGTGTTCTTAGAATTACACTCTCTTCTTTGAGTTGTCAGTAGAGCACACTTACCTTTGATCAGAGTAATGTGATTACTTTTATGACATCTCGAGAACTACATAGTACATATGATAAATGGACTGTAAATTTGTTACAGGTCTTTAGCAGATACTGACTCAGATGGGAAAATGAATATAACAGAGTTCAGTATTGCCTGTAAACTTATAAACCTAAAATTACGAGGCTTTGAACTGCCAAAAGTACTTCCACCTACAATGCTACAACAGAATATGCCACCAGGTATGTTATACAGTATCCTTTCATGTTTTATGTGGCTATGTGTTAGATGTAATAATCACGAAAAAAGAAAGTTGAATTGGGGCTGCATATTGTGTTTTCACTAAAATCTGTGAATGGATTTTTTTAACTGCTGTGAGCATAACACTTTAATTTTGTGTTTCTATACTACACGGGCCAAAAATAATGAAACATGTTCACAATGGAAAGACTGCACAAGTAATAAAAACAGAAAATGGGTGTGATATATTGTATGTTAATGTGATAAAAGATCTTTCTACATGTTGCAGTAAGAAAATTTCTTTTAGTTACGGCAAATTGATGGAGAGTGCACAGAATGATTCAGCAACCCCAGACAAGAAAATTTACAAAGCTAAAGGTTAGGCAACGTTTACATTCAATTGATAAATGCAAGATCTTGAGATATTGTAAATTACATAGTGACCATGATGCAGCATCCGATATGATTGGAACAGATAGTTGCTGAAGTCCTAGTCAAGTTGCGGCTGTGGTACAATTCAAGTAGGCCTAGATATTGTCTCAGTACTCACCAGAAAGACAGATGAAACAAAACATTTAGTATGATCTCTCTCTCTCTCTCTCTCTCTCTCTCTCTCTCTCTCTCTCTCTCTCTCCTCTCTCTCTCTCTGAAAGAGATGAATTTAGAATTTTCCCAGTTGTGATTTCTCTATGTGCTACACCTCGTGAAGATTTCCTTTTTCATTGACACAAAGAGTGTATTTGCCACAGAAACCAAGTAATTGTTAAGTCTTATTCACCATGCACACTTGTAGACACCAGTAAACTGGTAGTGTACAACTTGTCATTTAGTGCCAAAGTATGTAAAAACTGCAGCTGACAGCATCTACAATTGGTGCACTAATAAGAATGTGCTGTACAGTTTACTGGGAAAACTGTAGTTCAGATGTGCATGGCATGTTGCCATTGGCATACTTTTTGTAACTCCCTACATGTGGCCACTCAATGTTCTTTTGAGATGTGTTTCTTCTAACTGTATACACCATAGGTGTACGTTTTTGCTACATGGGGAATTCTTTCCAGATGTATAGCCATTTCATGAACGTGTTGAAATCAGTCTTTCCAAATTTCGATCAGTGATTCTTTTTTGCAGATATCTCCCTATTCTCTTTTTCTCATGATGCAGTAATGGTGAAATATCACCGGTATTCATATTACAAATACAGTTTCCAGTGTTTTTCTTTATAGTGGTACTGTTTATAACCTTGTGTTGTACGTATTTCCACTGTGGTATCTGTGCAAGATAAAGATTTTTCACGCATTCTGTAAGCTCATTTCCCTGAGAGTTGATTTTTAGTACACATCTTAAGTTTCTATTTCTATAAAATATTTTCTAGCGATGTTATGCTCAGCTGTGGGTTAGTGTGTGTGTCCCACTTATAAATAACACACGTTGGAAAAATGGTAAGTGCTGTCACAATACAGAATTCTATCAGCTGGAAGTACACCTATTTGGGACTGAATCTTTCAGAAGTCACAAATGTTGAGAAGCAAGCCATTTCATGGTAACCTTTAGGAAGAGCAGGTCGTTAGGTGCAAAATAGTGGTTGGGGAGAACTGAAAGAGGGGAGGGCAAATGCAGACAACAATAAACTGTGAACATTCTTATCACAAACTGTTCAGTGTCAGTTCTGAATGGAATATGGCAGTTTTGAAAGTGTTTAGTACTATTGCTGATGAACATCATTCCACAGAGCCCACAAATTGCACATCCTTGTGGTCCAAAAATAGCTGTTATAGTTTTCCACACAGACTGTGTTTGCCTGACTCTCTCTCTCTCTCTCTCTCTCTCTCTCTCTCTCTCTCTCTCTCTCTCTCTCTCTCTCTCTCTCTCTCTCTCTCTCTCTCTTCCCCCCCCCCCCCCCTCCCCCCTCTATAATTGATGAAATTGAATGTGTGATTCCTGCTTGGAATCCACATCAACAAAAGGTCTCGCTTCTTTATATGGTGGAAAAATCACCTTTGATCTCTAGCATCCATGCCCAGGTTTTACTAAATTTCATAACTATACTCTTTAAAACTGAAATGGTTGTTCCATTTATTAATGTGAAATAGACTTGATGATGTAAGTAATTACAGAAATAATATTATTAAATGTCACAAATTTTGTGCCTGCATTAGGTATATTTTCCCACAATGTAAGTACACACAGAATATGTCAATACATTTTCAAGAATGTAGACAGCATAGTGAGATCATCTCAAGCGCAAAAATATATGGTTCCCCTGAATTTTCCAACTGAAGTCCAGAAAGCTAGAACACAATAGCTATAAACACACCCACAAGCAGACCAACATTGGCTGTCAATAGAATGAGCCCATAGTGCAAATATTAGTCCATTATTATGAAATACCAAGTAGACAAAATAAGCAGTGCCAGGGTAGAGCAGGATGGAGTTGTGGTGACAATCCCACATTTACACCTACTTACAGGTCATGCGACTGGCGTATGTGATCTTCTGTGTGCTCTGGGTGGACAGAGTAGGTTCCCGTGCTTTACATTGAGCTCTCCAGATTGTTGCCAACCTAGGACACAAGGACGCAACACATCTATTCATGCACACCTTCATGTCCATCACTTGTTGAAATCAGCACATCTGGAAGAAACAGGATGATGTTGCACTGGCCAAGGCTGCGGGTGGATTTGTTGTAATTTCCAGCTTTCACTAACAAACCTGCTGAGCTGTGACTTCCTGAAGTTGCCTTCTCAGTGTCAGGTGTGGGCATTAGATGCTGTTATGCTGATGGTTGGAGCACATTGCACAAATCCTGGAAACTGGGGTTGAACTTAAGTTCTTCGTGTGGAGACCTCTGGCAGTGCAGTCAGTGGACTCTTTTGCTAAAACAATTCTTGAAAAATATGCACCTGCTACTAAAACTTGTAACATAGTATTCATTCAACATATATAAAATTAGCAAGTAGTATGTATGATGGGGGAAGAAAAATTGCACGATACCATTCTCTTTGCTGTACATACCATATTGCCTTACCTTCATTTCTAATTGCTGCATTTGTTGCATTTTTCTCCAACTGTTTTTTTCCAATCCGTTTCTGAAGAACGAACTGTATAGAGCCTGGAAGCATCAGTATAAAGTGATTCATGATGTCGTATCCATAGCTTTCATTTTTCTTTTTTGAACTTAAAAAAATTTCTTCCATAGTGTACGCCTGAGTTCACATGTCTGCCTTTACAGAATGATGCTATTAAACATGTACCCATGTGCACTCATAACCAACATGTGCTTAACAGGGAATGGTTTTCTGCATGATTGTGAAAATCAATGTGGGATACCACAAATAAGATTCGTAATTGACTGATTCAAAGTTGATGGAAGGATATAATGGGAGGGCAGTGAAGACACAGTTTAAGGGATTTGTAAATTTTCATGTGTGAACTTTTACCGGTCTTCGCCTGCCCCCTCCCCCCAAATGGTTCAATAAATCCCAGAAAACTCTATTTCTTATTAAGTTACTCTGGACTACACAATATACAATGACTATCTCTCTTTCTAATTTTTTCATTACGTCTTAGTCTCGAACCTGCTGTAATTTTTATGGAAATTTATTAAATTATGTGAAATATTTCACCATGTCTACATCAGTGAGCAACATGGCAGTGATAAGCTCAATCAGGTGAAACCTCTATCAAAATTTCTGAAATGCTTAACTTGGGGATGGGACAGATACGTTGTAATTTGTAGTTCAAGTCTTGCAAATTTAACAAAATGACCTGTGAATTGAAAGATAACCAGTGTGAAATAGTGCTGATCATCTAGATCAGGCAGAGGTTTTGAATTGCCTTATTTGCAGACTGTGATTGGAATATACATAGAATAGTGAAATATTTTTCATACTTCATGCCAATTCTGAGTAATATGTATATATCTCATACTGTGCCTGTTGATTCCGTGGTTGGTAATGAATGACCTGCACAGCTGCTGGACTCAGCAGCTGTGCAGGTCATTCATTACCAACCATTTTGGATTCAGATTCAATGTAGAAATGAAGTTGTAATACACCATTAAAGCAGTAACTGGTGACAAATAGAATTTTGCTCAGAGTTGTGCTGCATGCCTTGTGGAGTAGTGGTCAGCATTGCTGGCTGGTGTGCTGCGGGTCAGCGTAGCACCATCACCAGCAAATATTTATTGTTTAGTGTTTATCATTCCTGAAAGTTTTTCAAAACTTTTTATGTTTGTTATGTTCTTATATTCTGGAATATTCTGTGTTTGTATAAATAGCAGTACTCTCCATCCAGGAGGGCAGTTCTGTTCTGGGTGTACATTCGTATCTATAATAAACATGTTTATGGTGCTAAGTGCTGTACTTAATTGACACCCTGTTCTTGGATTTGGACTTCTGTGTGGAGTAGTGTGTGACATTGTTTGGTGGGGACACTGGGTACTTCAGACATCTACATCACTGTGGCTCCAAGTAGGCAATGTAAAAGCTGTCACCTACATGGACAAGAATTGGATTACAAGCAGTATATCATTCTAAAGGTCCTTATATACTGGATTCAAGTGGATCCTAGTCAACTGTACGTCATGTGTACTTCAGGCATCCACATTGTTTTCCAGAGATAGTCTGAACCCAACAAATTGGCTGAATTTATTTGACTGAGTCACCAAATACAGCAGGTGGCATGATGTGATGTTTTTGGCAAATGCGTACTTTTACTTAAACAGTGCTGCCAACAATGGTTCGAGAACAGCAAAGAGAAGTTTGACAGTTGGATAAATTAAAGTATGTTGAAGAAAACGTTTGGTGACAACCAGCAGCAAGAACAGTTAGTGGGAGAACTATTGGACAACAGGGCCTAACATAATGAGAAAGCTACAATCGTACCTAATGAATGTTTTGGCCCTATGCCACATTATAAATTTGAATGTGGCAGAAGCCGAAAAAATATCACATTTGATGAAAGGGGACTCAGAAGACATGTGCCAAACTCTTCTGGTGAAGGATATCAATACAATAATTCATCAAGTGGTGCCTACACATCAAGAAAATGCAACCGAAAATAGTTTGACAAAACATACATGAGCAACTCCAGGATATGGTCTCCGGAGCAGTTATAGAATACCACCAGGACCTTGCCTAGCTTCTCCTGTGCTAGGTAGTTATGGCAACCAGAAATGTCAGACCAAGTACACCAGAGACAGCAGCCGTAAGTTGTGGAAACTTTACAGCAGGAGGCAACAGAGAATGTAGAAGAATCTTTAGCGCCCATCTTAGCCACCAGTCACACATCCTGAAGAAAGGGCTCAGCCAACTTGGATTTTTCTCACAGCTGCACAGCTGCACTCTGGCATCTGACCATCACAGGTGCCACCAACTCTTCCAACTAAAACATCCCCCAGAAGAACAGACATTTGGAGCACAACATGCTAGTATGTTTCTGCTGTGGATGCCATGGACTCATTGTACACTACTGCAGAGAAGGATGGTGAGTGTTGAACAATTGTAATGCCACAAGAAATCAACCATCACAACAATCCTGTTTGTGACAGACAATTGCAGCCAACCTGTGGTATGAAGTCTACCACCATACCCTGGGCGAGGTCACCCCCCAACATGCCATATTCATTCCCCAATGTTGTACAGAGTTACCAGCCACTCACCTAGCCACTGAATTCAGGACAACTAAGTAACGTGACCATTTATGGAGGTGAGCTGCCACAGAGGAAAATCCTCCACGAATGATAGTTACTAAGATGTCATAAAATCTCATTGATGTCTTCACTGACGGCCATCCTGCTGAGACAATAGTAGACTCGGGGCCTTATTGTCGCCAGCTTAAGAGGACTAAGGTTCATGATATAAAAGTGATTGTGATGAAGGTCATCTAGCTGATAAGTACATGTACAGGAAGGATGACTATCAGTGGCAGAACACAGCTCTTCAAATTTGTCATTTTAACAGATTGTAGTCATGATGTTGTTAAGACATGGGATGTCTTACAGACATCATAAACAGTCATAAACTACAAAACATGAGAACTCCAGATTGATGAAGCTGTTCCAAAAAGAACACACAACAAAGATTTCCCTGGATACTTGTTTGCCACTCAAGACATTGTCTCTCTGTTAGCAAGAAGAGTTCCAGCGATCAATCGAGACACTCTGTTAAACTATTAAACTTTTGTCAGTTGCAAAAAGATACCAGAGTTCACAAAAGAAATCTACATATGAGTGACAATTATAAGCATTGCAGGTGGTCAAAGAGAACTTTGGATCACTAAATGTCACAAGCAGCCACCACTCATCTCTAAAGGCAAGTGTGTAGGAACAACCGAACCAGTCCAAGAGGGGCAGCTCAGTGCTGTTGATGAAAACTGTGCTCAGCTACCACCACAGAAAACTCAGTGGATGAAGCTACTATTAACTTGCCAATATGATCTGATCTATCAGAGGAACTTAGGTGAGTGTTAGCCATTCTGTGACAATTTTTTGATGCTTTCCAATTTGTATTGAAGAAAAACCAGACCAATCAACCCACGTTAAAACACTGTATCAGCACTGGGTATCATCCACCAATTGGCTAATGTTCACATAGGGTACATCAGAAGAACAATGCATAATTCTAGAGGAAATGGAGATGGTGCTGCAATGTGACATCATAGAACCTTTAGAAAGTCATTGGTCCTCTCCTGTGGTTCTCATGAAAGAGGACAGTACATGGTGTGTGTGTGTGTGTGTGTGTGTGTGTGTGTGTGTGTGTGTGTGTGTGTGTGTGTGCGTGCGTGTGCGCGTGTGTGTGTGTGCGCGTGTGTGTGTGTGCGCGTGCGCGTGTGTGTGTGTGTGTGCGCGTGCGCGTGCGTGTGTGTGTGTGTGCGCGTGCGCGTGCGCGTGCCAATTACTGAAGATTGAAAACAAAATCACAAAAAAAGATGTGGACCCATTGCCTTGTGATGATGACATCATTGACTGTTTGGATGGGGGAAAATATTCTCAATATAGTCATACATACGGACTACTGGCAGATTGAGGAAGAGACTGCCTGCATAAAACTTGGTCTTGTACTACCAGAGATTAATAAAGGACTGCTGTACCAAGAAGACAGGTCAGGGCATGTCCCTTGGAAGAACTACTACAGGGAAAGACAAATTTTCCTGATGTGAGGTACAAGAAAGATCTTTCTTGTCCTTCCAGGACACACACGCACAGCTGATAGGGCATGGGATAGGTGCAGCTCTTGCACAAATTGAGAAAGGTGCTGGAAAGATGATAACTTATACTTCTAAAGTATTCTGCAAACCTATGATGAACTGCTCTACAACTGAAAAAGTGTCTTGCTGTTGGTTGGGCCATCAACAACTTGTGGCCCTACTTATTATGCAAAACACAGTTGTGATGGACCACCAATCTCAATGATAGTGGATTAGCATGAAGAAACTGTAATGTCAACTGGTGAGATGGTCATTGAGGCTTCAGGAGTAGGATGTCACAGTGGTACACAAAAGTGGATGCAAACCAAAGGATGCTGCCTGTCTTTCAAGGAATCCTTTGGCAGAAACCAGTAGTAGGATGAAATCTGTGATTGCTGCATTAAATGACATTGCTATTGAACAGACAGTAGCTGCAGCATTACAGAAAACATAGAGCCCCATGAAGGAGGAGAAAATGACCAAAGGAAAATTTCCCAGCTATCTTACATATTTCTACGATGTTCCAACATCTGCTCCCTGGAATTTGTGAAGAAGAATTAGATGCAGGTATATCACTGCCGATCTGTTACACTATGTGATCCACCATAAGAAATGCCAGCAACTGAAACACCTGCCCCGTCTACCTCTGGTACATGTAACACAAATTCCACCTGCAGCAGTGGAATTGCAATTGACCTCTTGGGGAAGTTCCCAAAGTTGGCAAATAGGAATCTGTTGATAATAGTCTGCACTGACTATCTCACCCACTCTGCTGTCACCAGAGCTGTGCCAACTGCTAGAGGTTCTTGTAGAAGACATCATTTGGGAGCATGCAGCACCCTGTGTGATGATCTCTGACTGTGGAAAAGTTTACCAGTCTAGACCAGTATCAGAGGTAATTTCATATTGCAGCTTCAGCCACAGGATGACAACTGCCTACCACTCATAAACAAGTGGCCTTACAGAATGATTTATTAAAACATTGGAAGATATGCTCTCATTTTATTTGATGTTAAACAGAGAGATTCACATAAAATATTGTCCATGTGGACATTTTCATATAACAGTCAAGAGACACTGTAATCTTCATACTACATTTTCTGCTCCACCATCACGAGGCAGAACCAGCAGTTGATATACTCGTACTTTCCCTATTTCATCCAGACAATGCTTAGGATGATTGTGTTAAACACTTCATCAACAGGACGAAAGAAGCAAGACAGCTGGTACTCTTACATACTATGGACACTGAGGAGAAGGATTGAGAGTGTTGGAACACCAAGCACCAGTCAGTGAAATACACTCTTGGTATGGATTTTTACATCTGTGCAGACTCTCAGAGAAGTAACTAAAGTGCTACTTTTTAACATATGACATCGTTACTCGCTTTCTAAACATCACATGCAAAGTTGAGGATTATGACTCTTCCTCAAGAAGACAAACAGAGAGAGACATCATCCATGTTCTCTGTATGAGGCCCTGCAACAGTCCAGGGGCGCGCGCATATATAGGTGGAGGGTGTGCTTTTTGCTTTAAAAAACTGAAGACACACATGAGGTTTGTTCATGGCAACCAATCTGTCAGTACTTTTTCAAACCCTTGTATCCCGTATGTGTACCGTTTTTCTTTTTTTCATATGAAACATCATTAAATAATATATGTCAAGCAGATTATGCAAAAATAGTCATTTTCACTGTAGTAATTTCATTAATAGATCACACTTTACAGCATACTACCTCTAGTTGTGTATTCTGTTTGTGGTTCGTAGTTAAAATTTCAAATATTTGAACAGCTCCAAAGAGATCTGAATTATAGATGGAAATATTAGCATCTGCTGAAGGATTTCAGATACAGATGAAGGTATTTATCTCTAATTTTGACCTCAGTTGTATAATTAATAGCAATCAAACCCTCTGCCAGTACCAATCATCGTATTCTAGATCCCCTGCAGAACAAGGTACAAAAAACAATTTGAAAAAGATTAGCGATTTCTTCACAGTACACTATACTATAGCTGTGTAAAGAAAAATATTCTCTTATGTTTTCTTATGTGTACAAGAACCATCCAGGAAATTTGATTGGATTGTTCAAAAAAGAGTTGATGACTCATAAATTTAAAAAAAATGTAATTGTGACTTGCACAAAATCAGGGAAGTTCACAAAACTGCTGCAGGAAGAGTTTTTGAAAATCTGTCATTCTTCTGTACACAGAACAAAATATTCTTTACGTCCTTGATTCATGGAGAGGGCAGACAGACAAGATACTTTACAGTCACATCTTTGTAGGTGAAAGACAGGCATGCAGCCACACAATAAAAATTATCCCAGCCCAATGTACTCAACTTTGCCAACCCTGTAATGTTTATTTATACAGGCAGGTTATAATTTTCATGAAAGAAATTCAAAATGCTCCTGACTTACTGAAGACTAATAGAGAAATCACCTCAAGGGAAGATCCCATAAAAATATCTTCTTTAATTCTGCATCAATTTAGTGCTTTGATTTCATAGGAATGTTAAAGTTCACATGGTTTGCATTAAAGTTGGCTGAAGATAGAACAAGCTTTTTGAATTTAAATGAACTTATTTTCTGGTATTGGTTCTGAAAAATCATTGTGCGTGCAAGTCAGTTGTTGTTGTTGGTGGTGGTGGTGGTGGTCGTCGTCGTCGTCTTCAGTCCAGAAACTGGTTTGGAGCAGCTCTCCATGCTGCTCTATCCTGTGCAAGGCTTTTCATCTTCTATGAGAAGTCGTAGGGTCAGTATTGCCTCGCTTGGTCCTAGCATTTCACCAGAACCCAAAACGATCTGCCCTGATGTCTGCTTCTTCCAGTTTTTCCATTCTTCTGTAAAGAATTCGAGTTAGTATGGTTCCGTAATATTGATGTCTCACAGTATCTGCTTTCTTTGGAATTTGAATTATTATTATTATTTTTAGTCACTTCATGAATTATTTTATTGTTATAACATATTTTACAAGAACAGCTTGGTACATGTCTTCTGAAGCCATTTTCATTAAGGATGAGATTCTTTCGGCTTCTCTCATATTCAGATTCGTAAAAAAAAAAAAAAAAAGTTCTGTATGTAAGACTGTGTTTTCCCCATGACATTAGACTCTATTCTTCAATAGTTCTTCCCGTTAGTATGGTTTCTGTTGGTTGTCACCAATTCCTCCCCCCTCCCAGTGCCTGCTGCTTCACTCGTGTAAACTGTATGGCCTGCAGAAACCTTTGTTTTTGTTTTTATTTAATCGAATTTTTATGTTCTTAAATTGAAACACCTTGTAAGCCTTTCACACTAATTAAGGCCTTGTAATCATGGTCTTCTCAAAATGTGCTTCTGACCAAAAAGCAATTCTAGTAGCTGGAGTCCAAAGTATTCATTCTCCTGGAGACATTTCATTAGCAACTTCCATCCCCTAACAAATATTTCTGTATATTTAACAGAGATGCAAAATAAGTTTTCATAAATTTAGCTTTAATTTTTTTTAATGGAATGAAATATTCTCTAAAAAAATTTCATCGTCTATTGCTCTCCCATACTGGTTGACTTTTCAGAAATACTTTAACATTAAAAAAAATAATAATACAAACAAGAAGTCAAATACCAGTTGTCATAGACGTAGCCTTAAAAATCCTTTAGTATTTCTTTACTTTCAAAAATATCACCCACTATTTTACCTCCATAGTGGTTGAATTTCCAAAAATGCTGAAGCACACATTTTTTATTTTCTGACTGAGAAACCAAGTTTTCATAGTTCTAGCTTCAAAATTCCCTTAATGGTGGCATACTTTCAAAATGCCGTTCATCCCCTATTTCACTCACTTAGGAGTGGAATTTTGGGTAATCTTATTTAGGATTGCAGCCGGTTCTCGTAAACTACACTCCACAGTATTTGGCTGTACCCCTGCCATTCATCTTCAGGTGAACCTCCAAAGACCAGCAAGGATGTTCTCCTATCCACCCTACTTAGTGTGCTGAGAGTATTGCTGCACTTGCGTCAGAGGCATGGTGACATCACTAGTGGAACTGTGAAGTTCAGCTGTTTCAGTGTTGTCACTCGCTGCAGCCATCGGAGCATTCTGGTGCCTTTGTCTGTAGCAAATCTGAGATGACAGGATTACCAGCTGTGGTAGCCAATGTCATGGTTCATTAGATTGTCCATGTTGTGTATTCCAATGGCTTCTTTTATAATGTAGTCCCAAAAAGATGTTACTGTGGCCAAAATTAAAGTTTTGTCATACTCCATTGGGTTGAAAAAGGCGAGTGCAACATTTATGTTCTGTGCAGTATTCCTTTGTTGTTTGTCCTGTATAGGCCATACCACACTGGTACAATATTTGTAAATTCCCACCTTCTCCAATAACAAATTATTCTTCACTGATCCCAGGAGGTAAAAAATCTTAGATGCTAGCAGAAAATCACTTTCACCTTATTCTTGCTATTTTGAAGGAAATATTTTCAACAAAGGGAAGAAAAGCTAGGGACTTTGCTAGTGTGTCCTCTTTATCCAGTTCCTGTTTCTTGGTTTTAGCTGATAATGCCAGGTAGAGTGTCCATTGTATCTGAACATTGGCTTTAAATGTGCACACTCTTTAGGCACATGATATGCATCTGAATATTTATGGGCTCTGTGTACAGGAGTTTTAACTGCTCCCATGATTTGGAATTGGTGATTGCAACTCGAAGAGTTTAAGTACAAATTAGTGTGAGTGGGCTTAAGATAATCAGAAGGCCCCAGAGAGCCGTCACTCTTCCATGTAACCAAAACATCCAGATACAGGAATGGTAGACAGACATCTTTTTTTAGTTCCATATTAGATCGAATGTTGTCATTAATGGAATTAAGATGATGGAAAAACTCCATTAACTTATCTTCTCTAGGGGGCCAGCCACACTATGAAAGTATCATCCGCATACCACCAAGAAACAGTTGGTTTAAGAACCACTGATTCAAGTGTCATCCCTCAAAATCCTCCATAAAAAAGTTAGCCATCATTGGAGACGAAAGGGTTTCAATGGCAATGCTGTCAGTATGTTCAAAATATTCTAAGTTAAACATAAAATAGGTTGAGGAAAGATCATGCCAAAACAAAGCAGTAATGCTTGAATGAAATTGTACCACTTTGTGCCGAGGAATCAGCAACAGGTACCTTTGTAAAAAGAGATACTACATCAAAACTCACTATTTAGGTGAAGAGCATCGAGTCTGTCGGTAAAATTTGCTGAGTTGTGTACATGATGTGGACATTTGCCAATCAATGGTCTTAGCAAGAAAGCAAACTGTTTGGATAGAACATATGTGGTGAGTGTCAATATTACTCACTTTAGTCTGTAAGGGAAGACCATCTTTGTGAATCTTAGGAAGACCATAAGCTCTTGGGGGTATGCTTGATACGTGGTCACGACGACTTAAAGGTCTCTGGAGGTAACAAGGAAGGATTCAGTAGTGCACATGTCTTCCATTGCACTTGTACTGCAGGATCATAATCAGACTTGTACTGGATCAATCATTGTACAGGAAGATTGATCACAACCCTACAGCACATGTGCAATGGAAGACATGTACACTCCTTAATTCCTCCTCATTATCTCCAAAGACAATTGAGCAGTTAAGCCCACAGGGCAGCGTACCACCAAGACGGTATTGATGCCCCTACATATGATTTAGCCAGACATCTTGCTTTCATGCCGAGACCATTGTTTGGTAAATGTCACATCGTATACGGAACTCGACCAATTCTATCAACAGACTGGGGGCTCTCCACTTAACTAGTTTGGATTTTTTAGTGAGTCTTGGTGTAGTATCTCTTTTTACAAAGGATTTCTTGATGCAAATTGGTACAGTTTCTTTCAGGTATCACTGCTTTGTTTTGGTACGCTCTTTCCTCAATCTATTTTATGTTCAACCAAGAATATTATGAACAGACTGATGGCGTTGCCATGGGCAGCTCCTTATCTCCAATGATGGCTAACTTTTTTTTAATGAAGGATTGTGAGGAATGAGCATTTGAATCAGTTGTTCTTAAACCAACTGTTTCTTGGAGGTACATAAAGGATACTTACATAGTATGGCCCCATGGAGAAGATAAGTTAATGGAGTTTTTTACATCATCTTAACTCCATCAATATCATCATTTGATTTACTGTGGAACAGAGAAAGGTGGCTGTCTCCCATTCCTGGATCTAGATGTTTTGGTTACGCAGAAGGGTGACGGCTCTCTGGGACATTCTGTTTATCTGAAGCCCACTCACACTGATTTGTACTGATTATTCAAATTGCAGTCAACAATCCCAGACCATGAGAGTGATTAAAAGCAGTGTACACAGAGCCCATACAGTTTTGGATGCAGATCGTTTGCCTAAAGAGCTTGTACATTTAAAAACAATGTTCAGGGACAATGGATACCCTATCCCGCAAATAAACAGGGCATTCTCAGCTAAAACCAAGACCCGGGAAGTGGAGAAAGAGGAGAATGTGCCGTCAAAGTCCCTAGCTTTTCTTCCCTTCATTGTGAATACTCCTTTCAAAATAGCAAGAATCGATATTGAGGTGAAAGTGATTTTGCGCCACCATCTATGATTATAGATTTGTTGGGATCGATAAAGGATAATTTGTTATTGCAAAAGCTGGGAATTTACATAATACCCTGCCAGTGTGGTATGGCCTAGATAGAAAAAAAACAACACGCACAGTAGAGAGTGCTGTACAGAACATAATGTTGTACTCCCCTTTCACAATCCACAAGTCTTCAATTGCGGAACATTGTATCTCCAATGGACAGTCAGTGGAGTATGACAAAACTTTAATTTTGGCAACATCATCTTTTTGGGACTCCATTATAAAAGAATCCATTGAAATACCCATCACGGAAAATCTAACGAGCTGGACAGTGGCTACCAGCTGGATAACGTGTGGAATCCTGTCATTTCCGAGAATTGCTGCAGTCTAAGACACCAGGATACTGCGATGATCGCGGCAAGTGGCAAAGCTGACACAGTGATCTTTACAGTTCCACTAGCAAATGCTTTGCCGCCGGATGGTGCGATCCATCTGCCACCTTTACTCTGATGCAAACATGGCAATACTCTCAGCGTGCTGTAGAGCATGAAGCAGGGAACATACTCATCAGTGATGACTCACGTGAAGATGATTGGCAGGTGGTCCATCCAAAATATCATGGAGTCAAGTTTACAACAATTGGCTGCAATCCTGAAATCACTTCAAACATTTGATTCACCTGGAAAATTTTAAATTTCACAATCCCTTCTTAAACGATGCCTAAATATAAAATCCACGGCATCTCCAAACTTAGCGGTTTGGACTGGGCGATGATGAGTCAGTGAATCAGTCTGACCCAGTTCCACCTGTTAAATTTCCAAGAACCGTAAAACAAACATTTTTTCATCTCTGAGAGGCCAAATAACAATTTTCAAAGATTTAGCATTAAAAATACTTTGGCAATGAAATGTTTTTGTAAAACTTCCACCACTTGAGAAGTTGAATTTCCAAAAAGAGTGAAACATGTATTTTTTTATTTATAGCTGAGAAGTCTATTTTAAATTTTCTTAGTTTTAGCTGTAAAAATGCTTTCATAATAAAATAACTTCATAAAAAATCTTGTCCCCTCTTTCACCCCTTAGGGGTTCAATTTCCAAAAATACTGAAACTGAGAACTCAAATACCAGTGTTCATAGATGTAGCTTTAAAAATATGTTAGTAGTTCTTTAATAATGATATATTTTCAAGAAAAACCTGTAACCCACTATTTTACCCCTATAAGGTTAAATTTCTAAAAATGCTGAAACACATTTCTTTATTTCTGATTGAAACCAAATAGCAATTTTCGTAGGTTTTGTAGGTTTAGCTTCAAAATTGCCTTAATAGTGACATTTTCAGTTAGAACATTGCCTGCTATATATGGAGACTACAAACATCAGAATTTTTGAGAACCTTTCAGAGCAGCTAAATCATAAATAACAAATAATTACTGGTGAAGTCAAACAATGGAAACTGCAGGTTGGACTATCAACAGTGTAGAAAAGATAGATTGCTAATAAAAGGTAGATTGCTACTTATCTTAAAGATGGCTCATTAAGTAGGAGACAGGCACAAGTAAGACACTTACACATAAGCATTCATCAGAAAAAGAAAGAGAAACACACACCATTCATTCAGACAAGCAAGCATACATAATGCACAGACCAGAATTGTGGTCTGAGCTGCTGGAATTAAGTGTCATGTGTGTGAGGTGTGCTTACTTGTGTGAATGAGTGGTATGTGTTTTTCTTTCTCTTTCTGATGAAGGCTGTATCCAAAAGCTTGTATGTAAGTGTCTTTAAATTGTGCCTGTGTGCAATGTAACGTGTCGCCTTTATGGTAAGTAGCAATCTAACTTTTCCTACATTGTAAGTAATTACTGGTGGTTGGGTGTGATGCCAGCAAACCAGTGACATTAATTGCTAAATCACATAGTGTGCAGCACAGCTCGCAGTAGTATTAGTAGTTCTAAAGAAATATTTGTATAAAAAATAAGGTGTTGCTAATTTTATCCACAATGTGTGTGTGTGTGTTTGATACTGATGACAAAATCAGCTCCATTTAATTTCATTTATTCCAGTGTGCAGGGCTGTTGGTGCACCACATTTTTTAGTCATCTAAGTATACGTTTTTGCGTGGCATGGAATTTAGTACATTAACTGATCCCCCTCCCTACCTCCAATGTGCATCATGTGTTCTCAACTTCTCAGGTGCTCAATAATTTTTACATAAAAACTTTTTGTATGTTGGGATATGTTTGTATGTTGTCTTCACACAAACAACGAGGAGTTATCCAATGCTCCTC
The DNA here is from genome assembly GCF_023897955.1 of Schistocerca gregaria. Classification (NCBI taxonomy): domain Eukaryota; kingdom Metazoa; phylum Arthropoda; class Insecta; order Orthoptera; family Acrididae; genus Schistocerca; species Schistocerca gregaria. Next base: position 198,383,188 of record NC_064920.1, read on the forward strand.
TTAATATTTCACCCTTACAGTGTGGTTATGCTATTACTTAAGACAGCATCATGATACACGAAAACCAGGGTAAATTCTAGATAATTAGCATTGTTTGCAATGCAGTGCCAATAGACATCAATAGCTCCTTGCTTTCCTAATAAGAAATGGGGGTAACAAAGAAAACTCTTTGTTACTTCGGCTAGCTACGTCACATAGAAAACATATTATGATGTTTATTAGTGTGAGGACCAATATTTTATTCAACATTTATTTACTTAATAGCATGTGCACTAATGCAGTAGTCACAGAAAAATTAGTACAAGGAAACACATTTATGAGAAAAAGCATAATTTGAAAATACCAGTCACATGCCTTTCATGTGCTTTTGCTTAAAACTAACGTAGCATGAAAGACAGACAGTGAATTTACGGAACAGGAAGCACTGCTGACATTTTAGTTACAATGGGATCCACAGCTACCACAAATTGGCTGACTGATGACATTCTGCCACACTTGCTGACATTTAGTACATAAGATGTATTGAAATATCCATTTATTTTGCTTTTGTAACTGTGCAGTCTTGGCAGAGTGAAGGAATTTTCTGATGATTATGTAGTAGAGCCCATTGATACACTGCTTTAGTAATTTTTATTTTTAACATCACTAAGTGTGTTGCTCACATCATCATCTTCAGGTAGTTTAAGTTACTTTCACATACACCTGAAGCTGACGGCACAACTATCGAAATGTGTAATGGCATTAAAAATAAAAACAGCTGACTGAAGCAGTGTACCACTAATTTTCATGTATTATCTAATCAGTCACAGCCCCTAACAAGCAGCCAGTTATGGACAAGATATTTGATGGCCCATTGAAAGAACATACTTCAGTTAGTCAAAGCATTCATCAAATCAAACAATGGTAGAAAGTAGGGGACATGTTAGACTTAACAATTAAATGCAAGACACCAAGTTCATCTCAGACAGCAGTGATGTAGCATACCACTCAGTATTAATAAGAATATACTATCCATTAAAAAAAGACATTTCAATCCATCGAACAGCAGAAAGGTATTCAAAAGCAGTGAGGTATATGTGCAACTGGAAATATACTCATTTGCTTTTTGTGTATGAGAGTTCAGATAATTTTAATTATTTTACAGTTTTGTTTGATCGAAAAAAGAATAGGGAAGAGGCTACCTATTTTTCCAACGTAACTCTTATGTGAATGGAATGACTGTTGTGTACATGGAAAGTTTTGTGTTACAGCGGCCTTGGCGAGCAGTTCCCTTCTGCAGAGTGCTCCAACCATTCGTCCAGCAGCTCAGCCGCCCCTTGTGGGACTGGGCAGTGCTCATGCCGCAGGGCTTTCCACTGTCGGAATGTCTCCTCCCATCATGGCTACTGCACAAGCCCCACTACATACATCTGTAATGCCTCCAAGCAGCATCCCCAGCATGGTACCACCAATGAGAGCACCTCTGGCACCTGGAGCACCTGTTCCTCTCGTACAAACTGCCAGCCTACCCCTAGCAGCAGGCAGCAGTTTACCGCTCGCACCGGGTACCAGCTTACCACTTGCATCAGGCACTGGCTTACCACTCGCACCAGGCACCAGCTTACCACTCGCACCAGGGACTGGCTTACCCCTCGCACCAGGCACCAATCTGCCCATTGCATCTAGCACGAATGTTCCGCTTGCATCAGGTTTGACAAGTATCAGCAGTACACCTTCACTGGTGATGCCAGCAACTGTCCAGACTTCTGTTCCGATGGGTGTACCTCTTACGCAGCCTCTCACTAATGGGTCCATATTAACTGGCCAAGGACCATTGCCATCAAGGCCTCCACCAGGTAATGGAAAAGTAATTTATACCATGAACCTGTTTTGTTACTGTGATAAGTGTTTTTTTGTTAAGGGAAGTCATTGTCCTCCACAGGCTGTTTTTATTCTTGAAGTTAACACTTTGTCATACTTTTGGGCTATTAGCTAATTTTGCCCCCTGAGCATTTTTCAGTATCTCTCTTTCACAGTGAGAATCTCTAGTCACATATCTTATCTTCAACACATCCGTGTGAAGGCAGCTCGATCTAATGATATCCCTAATAAAGGTAAAATATCAATGTAGTGGTAATAGGAATTGTGACAAAGGTAGCTTAAAAATACTCAAAGGGACACAATTATCGAATAGTACAAAAGGATGAAATAGTGTTTTCAAAAATAAAAATGGTAACACAGGACAATGGCTGCTGTCAATAATTTTGCATTGGCTGTAGATACAAAGGACTAAAGGCCCTTTTCTTGAATTTAGTGTAGAAAGTGAGTTTGTTGTCTTTTACATAGGGCTATAATATGAACTTATATTTAACATTTTGCAGTTAGACTTTATATATACTAAAAGATTCAGTGCTGTTTTCACAATAAGAATCTCTTCCTCGACATTGTTTAAAAAAATGGTAAAGATATGAAACTAGTTACTCAGAGCACACAACTTATGGCAGAACAAAAATTGTGTAGAGGAAAATGAGCAGAGTGTGTTGTAAAATAGATGGATTTTTTTGCCATCTCCTATGTTTCTCACTCTTTATTTCTACACCCTATTCCATTTTGCCTAGTTGTTTACCTTTGAATAACAAACGTGGAAATTCCTGGATGACAGAAATACGTAAAATAAGGAGAAGGCAACTATTTACCTGTAAAGGAATTGTGCACAGCACACACAAACACTTAATAGAAAGTGTTTAACATTAGCTTTCGATCTGTTGGTAATTTTCTAGTAAGAACTTGAAAGCTAATATTACTGCTTTCTGTTATGTTTTTCTGTGCACCATGCACCAATCCTCTGTAGGTAAGTGGTTTCTTTTGCTATGTTTTACGTGTTAATCTTTGAAGTCTTTCTCCCCATTTTTTCTTAGTTTCTTGAAATATACAGTATGATTTTGGAAGCATTCAAAAAATCATGGATGTTTCTCCAAAACTGAACATATATATGGGATCATACCAAAATATAAAACATTGAAATTTGAAGCCTTCAGTGCCAGAATTTGATTTTACGTACCATTGAGCAGGAAACTCGTTTTGTTGTTGCTGTTGAACGTAGCAGAATTACTGACCAGACGTAACTTCCTTGTGTGATTGAATTTGTCTATTGAAACAGTGTAGTTATGATTTGATGGGTATTTAGACAGCTGTGGGGATATCACATGCTTCATGTGAAATCAGTTCATTAATGATAGGAATATCTTTTTGATGTAGTATGTATCCATAATCAAGGATGAAGAACATATCTCCAGGCAAAATGTTAATAATGATAATGTGACTAAACAGTTACCAAAATGTTTTCAATATTCTTACAGAGATCATAGAAATAAAGTGGAGAGCCAGACGAAAACGGTTGTTACTACGTATGTGAAATGTTCTGTGCGAGTGACTGTAATAGCTTCCTCACAAACTGAAATGGTGCGCAAGCTACAGCCAAACTATCTTTTATAAAGACAGGCATTTAGTGAAAATTGTATGCGTATTTATGATTAGTATGAATGTTTGGTAGTATGAATTATTATGAATGATGAAACAATATTATGTGTAAACCCCAATAGAGCTCCAAGGACATTTGTCATCAGTGAGTACAAACTTGAAAAAACCAAAAACTTTTTTTTTCTTTCTTTCTTCTAGAAATTTTTTTGTCTCTCTTTTGCCATGATAATCAATCAGAATCACTTGTACCTAGGCTTGTTAGAACTTTGTGTGCAGAAGAAATGTGACAGCAGTATGTTGGCTGTTTTACCACTAACATACAGAATATGTTCTGACCATAATTTCTCCCTCGCATCCAATGTGGCAAGCTATGAGTAGTTGTTACTGCCATTCAAATGTTTTTGGGGTTGCAAAAATATGTAAATCAGTTTAAATATAGCAAGAGTAATTTTGTGATGTAATAATCACAATCTGGACACAGTTGTGTAAAGAACTGCAGAATACACTAGATCCGTTATGTATTGCCCATTCAATGGAAAGTGTTTTGTAAGAGTTTTAAAAACTTGAGGACAATGGTTGTTAAATACTGTGAGAAGCGCCTACAGATAGTTGACTGTTCAGAACACTATGATCATTGTGTAGCTGTGTATGTGTACACACATGTGCAAGAACCTTGTATTATGTACATTACTGAAATTTTATCTCACATTTTCAGTTTCTCTTCAAAAGAATATGCATTCTGAGCAAACAAAATCCCATGAAAATAATTGTAAAAACACAGAATGGTCTGGTCATCAATAGTGGAAGTCGTTGGTTGAATAAGGAAATTATTTCTGTTTGTTCACCATATTTTTTGTGTCACTGAAATATACCATAAGTGTTGTCATTTTAATCTGAATTTATTGCAACCGTCTGCATGTTATGAAAGCAGTAGGAACATTGCAGCAATACTGCTTTTGTACTTCTAAACTCCACCACTGATCATTTTCACAGTGACAGTTGAAATTTAAAAAGAACTTTTCTGGCATCAGTAATTTGCTTAAATCTATCTTTTTTTAACTTTTTCAGTTGGAACCTCAGTGCCGCCAGCAGCTCCTCTGGAAAAAGTGGCTTCTATGGATTCACCGTGAGTTACTTGCAAAACATTTGTTAAGATAACTTGACTTAGTTGTTGCCATAGAGTTGTGAGTCATTATATGCAAATTTAATAAATTTAAGTTTCCTCCAGTTTGTCAGCAGGCTCACCCTTGCAAGAATGGGCTGTACCTCATCAGTCCAAACTGAAGTATACACAGTTGTTCAACACGACTGACAGAGCACGGTCAGGCTATTTATCGGGGCCACAAGCGCGAAATATCATGGTGCAGACACAGTTACCACAGCCTGTTTTGGCCCAGATCTGGTAAGAGTTTTTTTACTCAAATGTAAAAATAATTTGGTTACACTTTAAATTTACACGGTACACGCATCCATTACACTCTACTATAGTCTACAGATATACATATTACTCAATTCTAACATATTCTAATGGAAAGGTGCCAATGTGCATGGAAGTAGAACACCATTTCTGTTGGCGACTGACTCTACTGCATGAGAGATCCCAGACAACATCTGTGTTTCTTGTGTAGTTAATTTCCAAGACTGGATGCCATATAATTACTATTTGAAGGGGATGTGAAGATTTTGTATGAAAGACTGCGTATTTCACATGAGCCGATGAATGTCCTTTGATATGACGGGGGGTGGTGGTGGTGGTGGTGGTATGTTAATGATTGTTGTAGTTTGCCTTATATGTTTCTATATGCATTCTGTAAGTTGTTACATGGAAGATTCTCACATGTAGCTAGATATCCAGATATTGGTTGTTGATCCTATGAGACTATGCCCATTTAAGTGAATATAATCTAGTTTTAACAAACTGAACATCTTCCATCCCTCTTTGGGCATACATTGAAAACATCACGCACAATGTGTAAGCTACTCATGTAAGTTGAAACAAAACCAAGAACAAGTACTGATTATTTTTTAAAATGTATGTATACTTGTGTAGTTTGCTGTGATGCGGATTGAAGTCAGTGTGCAATAAGCATGATGTAATTGACATCAGTCAGAGAGCTAAAAACAGGCTTAAAATGTAATAATGCACAACAGGGAGTGCTTACTTCTCTGTCACGGAACTTTATACATACTTTTAACCGTGGGTCTGTGAATAGAGGGTTCTTTATTTGGGAACAACACAATAAATAAGAGAAAAGAAAAAGTATAAAAAATACTAATGTTGAAGTATTGTTACAGAGATTTCACCTAAAATTAGGAGCAACTCTAGAGAAACTCAATGAGGTTGGACCAACTGGTCTGGTGCCGTCAACAACAGATCATTGAGTGGGAACAGAAAAGACAACAAAGAAAGAATCAGATGGAGATGCCACTACAGATAAACAAAGTCCAGTGAGTAATCTGGAGAGACATAACCTGAGCCATAGAAAAGGCAGAGGCCAAGAACAAATGGTGTGGTAAGACGAGACATTAGGGAAGTGAATAAAACAGAGTTTTGTGTCACTGCATGGTGGAGTGTATAAGTTGGTTATGCTGTGAAATGGTATATGGCATCATGGCAATGTGACAGATGTTAGCACTCATGACTTTACTACCTCCACCCAGCAATAGAAATCCAATTCCTCTCTCTCTCTAGCACACTTTGTCTCGAGACTGGGATACCAGAAGCAGTGTTAAAAATATCTTCTTTAATTTTGATAACTGTTAAGTTAGTAATCTTCTTTAATTTTGATAACTGTTAAGTTAGTAAAGTGGGTAAATAGTCAGCGTCTCACCTACAGTCCATCGTTCTTTGCCCTAATGAATGTGTTGGGTGATGACTAAGTAGGTTTCATAATAGGTAATAGTGTCTGTGAATCCACGATAACTTTAAGCTCAGTAATTAAAGTAAAATGTAAGAACACTGAGATCTTGTTCCCTTCTTGACAAATTCTTGTGATGAAAATTGTCTCCCATATGGAAATTTGGTTATAGATTTTGGAAGAATGCTGATGCAAGAAGTTGTGTTTGTAATGGCAAGGAGAAAGAGTAATCTTGCAACAGTACTGTATCTCATATTTGTAATACTGGAACACGAGAGACTCATTTCAGAGAGCATACAAAATAGCTGTATTCAGGCAAATTTAGTTTTGTCTTTCCTCTACTAAAGTGGCAGTATCAAGAGTTGTCTTTTTTAGCTTCTAGTTGGCTATTTCTGGTCTGTAACTGGCTATAGACAGATTGTTGTTTATGTTAGTAGTAGTAAGTTTTTAGCTTCTGCTATCTTGTTGCCGAAATATATTTATAGGCTGATTGCCAACCAAGGCAGTTACTAAAAATATTACAGTCAGTGCAAAAGCATTTCATTACAAACTATGAACTTGTCATTCATTGCTTATCTATTTCACTATTATTAGGACATTCAATCGTGGTTGTTACATTTATGTTTTTGTTCAGGGCACTAGCAGATATGGATACAGACGGAAGACTTTCTTGTGAAGAGTTTGTTCTTGCTCTTCACTTGTGTGACATGGCAAAAGCAGGGGAGAAGCTACCTGCTGTGCTTCCTCCAGAGCTTGTACCACCAACGTTCCGGAGGCAGCGACAGGGAAGCCTTACTGGAAGCATTACGGGTTCTATAGATGCTTCTGAAAATAAAGATGCTGCTGCAAGTATCTCCACTGGTAAGTTTCATTTCTTGCTTATACTATTGACAAGTCATGCTTAGTTATTACATATTGCGTTATAATTGTGTTTTCTTTCTTTGTACTCTTGTAATATACAGCTTTTACTAAAAGATGTTCATGAATTGTCTTGTTAGTCATTAAAAATTAGTTCTGTGCTTTATTGTCACAGTATATGATGATGATGATGATGATGATGATGATGATGATGATGATGATGACTATTTGGCATTGATTTTAATATGCATCTGTTACTCATTTTGTCATTTGGCGTGTGTGTGTGTGTGGGGGGGGGGGGGGGGGGGGTGGTTTCTGTTTAACAATATTGGGTACAAAAAAGGCTTGAACAACAATCTACACTTATGCCAAATTGTCAAAATGTTTTTGCAGTTACATTTGAAGATAAACGGAAAGAAAACTTTGAAAAAGGCCAAGCAGAATTGGAGCGAAGACGTAAAGCATTGTTGGAAATTCAGCGAAAAGAACAAGAGGAACGTGAGCGGAAAGAAAAAGAAGAACAGGAAAAAAGGGAGAAAATAAGGTTTGCAATTTTTGTTGTTGGTATAATTACATTAGATAATTAAGGTATATTTTGGAATAATGCAGATTATAATTATATTTGCTTGATATCCGAAACAGAAGTGATGTGCTCATATTGCGTGGTGTTGGAATATTTATAGAGATACAGGTTGAATTGAAGTATTATCTAAAGGCTTTGGAGGGGTGAATAGAAGATAACTGAAAAATAAGGACCACTGTTTTTATTGAACAATTTGGGATGGGGCATGGGAGGTAAGTGGAAAGAAGACTGAAACTACAGTGAGGTATCTGACGTACAGGGTGACTTGAAAGAATGGGAAATTTTGAAACATATTGTGAGGTAGGTGGCATCGAATGACATGTAGAATGCTGCCTGCAGTGCCTTGCCATTTAATAAACAGAAAACATGGAACAGTGTGCAGTGTGCCTATGTAGTAAAAGCCTGTTACGAGAATGGAAATGTGGGGACCACGCCTCAAGAATTTCAGCATCATTTCAACATCAGGCAGCATGGTTGTGTTCCCTCGGTGCATGCAGTCAGGATCTGAGTCAGCAGTTCTGAAGCACTGCGTTCAACATTGAAGAAGCAGTCTTCAGGGAAACCCCGAACTGCTCATATGGGAGACAATATTGAGGCTGTGCGAACTGCTTTCGTAAGAAGACCACGGTGCACTTTTAGATGTCACACGCTCCCTCTATACAGTATTCAGTGAATACTGAAAGTGAATTTAAAGCTCAATCTGTACACACTGCAATCCAAGAATCTGCAAATGTGAAGGAAACATTGTGCTGAATGCATGTAAAGCTCACTTCCACTTCAGTGGCTTTTTCTATAGACAGAATTTTTGCTGTTGGTCTCAGCAAAATTGACCTCAGCTACACGAGTGTCCATGTCATTGAGCAGTGTTATAGGCCCCTACTTTTTTTGAAGATGATGGCTGCATGACCACTGTATCATCTGTTTGATATAGTGCCGTGATGGAAAGTTTTGTTGTGCATGAACTACCCCATTTTCATGCCAACATTTTGTTTCAACATGACAGAAAAGTGGCACATACAGCACAGATATTGATGGGAGCTCTGCAATGATTGTTTGGTAACCGTGTCGTTTCAAGGCACTGTGACATTGCATGACCCCCAAGATCGCTTGACATGACAGCGTGTGATATTTATTGGTTTTTGTGGGCCCCACCTTAAGAATACTGTTTCCCATACTCCACCTGCTACCACTGAAGAACTTAATGGAAGAATACAAGAGGAAATCTTCGGGATTGCTATTGAAATGTTAGGTCAAGCCCTGCATATTTTCGTATCAGGCTCGTATAGCTGAGTTCGAGCTCATCTGTTGGATATAATATTCAGGAAATACAAATGCTTGTGACATTCAATAATGGCATACTCTGTATTATACATAGACATAAATAAATTTGCGTAAGTAATTGTGCTCATCCATTAATGTCCATTCCAAAATTTAATGTTCATTTGAGTAATTCTGCATAATGTATTATGTGGTTGTTAGCAGATATTAAGTATGTTAGTGAATTTTTTGCACTAACAATTACCACTGTGTATCACATTAACACAAGTAGGTATTTTCCCATATAAACTTGAATATTCAGTGGTAAGTACTCTACACAACAGTGTGTAAATGCATTTTTTATAGCTCAGGACTTTATCATTTTGCGTGTTTTTGAAAAATTTTACAAAAGCTATCAGCAGCAGAATATTCAAATATTTCGTTTTGCACAGGTTTGTAAAATAATCACAGTTTGGTCTTATGAACGATTTATCAGTGTACCAGGTAATAATACCTTGTTGTGTGAGGTTATGGAACATATTGATGACCCATGACCAGTGTGTGATAGAATCTTATAAGTTAACAGAGGCTTCTGATAATGTACAGCACAGTGTGTATTTCTATATCAGCTAGAGTATTATGAAATTCTGGTAAATTGTTTCATTACTTTATAAACATTCCTAACTTGTCTTCAACTGTAGCAGACATAGAAGTATAAATCGGTTGTGTCTGTGCAATACCACGTGGGGTGCAAACCACTCTGTTGTCCTGCAATTGTATCAAGCGCTGGTCCAGGCCCATTTAGACTATGGAAGTCCTGTCTGTGGTTCTGCGTCGTCTTAGACGCTGCAGATACTAGACCCCATCCACCATTGTGGGATCCAACGTGCGACTGGTGCCTTCCGGACTAGCCTCGTACTTAGCCTTCTTGCAGAGGCAAGGATTCCACCACTGTGAGTTTTGTGCCAACAACAGCTGATATCTTATGCGCTCCGCAATCACTGCGCCCCAAAGCACCCTAATTATGGTCTCCTTTATCCAAACACAGAGATCACCTTACCGCAGTGGCGGCCACGATGTGAGCTTACCATGGCTGCCTGCATTCTGTCGCTCTTTTCTGAGCTCCAGCAATTCCCTTTACCGCCTCTTTTCTCCGCTCATGCACGTACTCTTCGTGGTGTGTCTCCCGGCCGCAGCTCTGTCTTGATCTCTCAATTGCTTCAAAGGATACTGTCCCCCTGTTGGCTATTCACCACCAGTTCTACTGTCTCCTCAGTTCATTTCAGGCCTCAGACGTGATCTATACTGATGGTTCCATGGTTGCTGGCTGCACTGGTTTTGCTTACACCTAAGCGCTATGCACGGAACTTCGTTTCTTGCCAGATGGCTGTAGTGTTTTTACTGCAGAATTGGTAGCCATCTTGCGTGCACTGGACCGTATCCACTCCTGCTGAGGACAATCCTTCACTATCTGTAGTGACTCATTGAGTGGTTTGCTTGCTATCAGCCAGTGCTTCCCTCACCACCCCTTGGACATCACTATCCAGGACTCCCTTTCTCTCCTTGCTCAACGTGGTTGCTCAGTGGTTTTCATTTGGACCCCAGGCCATGTTGGTATTCCTGGCAATGAACTTGCCAATCAACTGGCTAAATTAGCTACTACCAGGCCATCTCTTGCTATTGGCATTCTGGAAATAGATCTTTGCTCGGCATTACGTCTTCAGGTTTTAAGCTTTTGGGATGCAGATAGGCACACACTTTCTTTGCATAGGCTATACTTGGCTCACTCACGGTGATCTCCTCCATCTTGAGGACCCCTCTCTCTCTGTCATTGTGTATCGATGTTGACTGTGGCTCACATCTTATTGGACTGTCCCAACTTAGCCATCCTGCGATGGACTTTAAGCTTTCCAGACTTGCTACCCCTGGTGTTGGCCGACACTGCCTTGGGGCGGATCTTGTTTTACGTTTTATTCGTGATGGTTTTTTTTATTGCTGTATTTAAGGGAAGAACCTTCCACCTTATCGGTGAGTGGAGGGGATGGCAGGCCCTCTTGCTCCCCACTTCGCCCTGACTGGATTGACTTCAACTGGGCTTGGTGGTTCACCCTGGCCCTCTGCCTTCCCATTCCATTCCTTATGGGGTCTGTTATGTCCTGAGCGTCTCTCTTGTCTCCTGTGCTTCTTCCTTCATGTCCCTGTCATAGTCACTTTCTTTCCCACACCTCTTCTCTAGCCCTTTTCCTTCCTTCCTTCCCTGTCAATAGTTTGTCATTTTATAGACATTGTAGTTCCCTCTTCTAATATGGGATTTTATCGGTTTTAGTTAATCTAAGGTCCCTTCTCCAACCAACCATTATGCAACATGTCCACATCAATAAAAAAAATTGAGGAGGTTGCTTTAGTGTACAGATGTTCTTCCTATTCGCTCAGTCTGGAACCGCGCGACTGCTACAGTCACAGGTTCGAATCCTGCCTCGGGCATGGATGTGTGTGATGTCCTTAGGTTAGTTAGGTTTAAGTAGTTCTAAGTTCTAGGGGACTGATGACCACAGCAGTTGAGTCCCATAGTGCTCAGAGCCATTGTTCTTCCCATTCACCATTTGCACACACATTAAGGTGGCTTCTGGATTATGAATGTAGACATAGATTCAGGTCAGCACCTCATGTTTGGAGAAGCAACATACTGCCACTTGATTGAAATAAAATACACCCAGTTTCTTACAACAATTTCCAGCAGAAACTAAATGTAGCTACTTTTGTGATCAGAATATTGACCACAGTCGGCACCAGTGATACGCCAAAACTTGTTACTTCACATACTTCCATTCTCTGATGTCATGTGGGACAATATTTTGAGACATGTTAGTTGAGATGGAAAGCCTATTTTTAATCAAAAAGCCAGGAATCTAAACCCTAGGTGCTATTAATTCATAAAGTCCTGGTACACCTTTGTACTGTAGTGTAAGGGTAAATGTTCCCATTTTGACTGACAAGACTTGTTAACACTATGAACTTGTTTAGAAGAAACAGCAGTATCCATTCAGTAATGCAGGAGAGGATCAACCTTCATATCAGGAAAACACACACAAGCCATTTGTTATATATATGTACCATAGGAGTTGGAATTAAAAGGGTGCCCAGCAGCAAAAGTGCAGACATACTTTCAAAAAATCATTAAAAGAAATAAACAACACTCTGGAAAGAATAGATTGTTTGTCACCACATAGATGAGATGCTGAACTGCAGACCACCACAATCCAAAGAACTGCTAAAATGCTGAGCTTTCAAACAAAGTGCTTCTGAAGTAGAAAGCATGTATGCAATTGTACGATCACGCATGCTCTCTCTCTCTCTCTCTCTCTCTCTCTCTCTCTCTCTGTCTGATTAGACTGGTAATTAGCATAAAAAATTGCACCATCTTACAACTACACACACACACACACACACACACACACACACACACACACACACACACACACACAGTGCTACATAAATTGCACAGTATCACAAACAGGAACCTACAAAACACCAACAGACTGATAGAAAAGATAAAACATAAGTATACCACAAACAGCAAACCTAATATCTTTTGACATTACATACATGTACACAAAAGTGTCAGTAGGAGAAACAGTCAGCTTTAATGAAAAAATGCTTGCAGAACCAATAGAACACAACAAATACACACATTGATGAAACTGGGTCCTTCCTAAAGGTAACAGAACAGAACTACTTCACTTTCAACAAGGCGTTCCATCTGCAGGAAGAACGCCTATCAATGGACTTACCTATCACTGGTCTACTTGCAAACATATTTCTGACCTTCACTGAAAACAAACTATTCAGTTACAATTCCAAAAGAAATACAAGCTTGTATGCTGGAAACATTGTGTGAATGACATTATTTGTTTGATAGCTGTAACAGACACTCGGATAAAACAACTACACACTGACATAGACACAGTTCACCCTAATGTAAGATTCACTATGGAGAGGGAAGCAGACATGAAGCTTAATTTTGTACTCATTGCCATACACAGAATCGACAACAATTTTAGGATATTCAGGAAACCTACAGCTTCAAATATAACCATTCCAATTGACCACAGACACACAAACTTTCAAGTTTAAGATGCATGCTACACAGGCTTAACAGATCTCCACCAGACAAACTCAACTAGACATAGGATATAACACAATACGCCAGATAACCAAGGAGAATGGGTACAACACACAAAGTACAAACAAACTGAACAACAAAATAAAAAGTAAATTACAATCTACAGCAAAAAGCCAGAACATCAGCACATGGCAAACATGGGGAAAAAGGAATGTCTTACAAAGGATGCAGCATGGCACATACTGACATACAGCAAGAAACATGTCCACAGGGTGGGGAGCATTCTGAAGAATGAGGACTAAAAGTATCTTCCCATACAAGCAACACACACAGACAAATCTTTACACTAAGAACACATTCACAGACAAGTTTTCCAAAGCAGGAATCTTTATGGAACAGCATAATAAGCAAACTTCCTTTATTAAATGTTATTAATTATACATTATGTCATTTTATACTGTAATTTACTTAGCAGTAGTTATTAAGCAAGACTAAGTGATAATGTCCAAGCAATGTAGCCTGTCAGTCTGCATTATTATGTGCTTTGATTGCATTGCTCATGTAGTCACAATGACCACTGTAACCATAAATAATTATGTTTACTCATTGGCCTATATCATAAGTACAAACAGTCAACTAAAATATGATTTTCTGGACCAAGTAAATAAATCAGTTAAACTCTACTTCACGCCAATCTGTCTACAGAGACCAGACATGCAGAAATTGTAAAACTATATATTCTGAATACCCCAGAGCTTAAACAGTACACACTCCACTTTTGCAGATCTCATACAAGTAAACCACCACCCAAACATCATTGAGACTGGTCTTAAAAACCTCAGAGAAAGTGGTAATCTTCATTAAAAATGCACAACAGGGGAGAACCTACAAAATCCAAATAGTGATACAAGGAAAGAAAGTCTTTAATGAAAATACAACGCTGTGCAACAAAACACTGTTTGCAAGTGCAACAAAGCACTGTTTGCAATCCTCAGTGGATTATACAATGACATTTCCCCACATAAAACGTAGCATTCAAGTATCCAAAAACTGCTTCTCAATCCCCTCTATCCATGTCTCTCTCTCATGCACACGCACACGCAAAGTTCTCCTCCAGGACAGGAGACTCACCACAATAGTTCTCATGATCATAATTAGTGATCATATCTTTTCTGTTAAATTCGGGTAAAGGGAAAACAAAGGTGAGAGTGAAGTATGAAAACAAGACATGGAAAATGGTGCATGCAATAGCTGTAGAAAGAGATATCCTTAAAAGTTGCACAACAGGGCGGAAAATGTAAGTACACCGACACATACACAACCAGTACCCATAGAAAAATTATTTCAAAAGTAAGCAAACATCTGCATGGCTGTTAGGAATGCAGGAGGACAACATGGTTCATCTTCAGTAAGAAAGATTCCCAATATTATATTTATTAAATATGAAGAAATTTTCAGTTAAATATTGCACTTCTTGTGAAATGTCCAGCACAATTATTACAAGTCCTTAAAATATTAAAGTCCTGTAACTATGCCTCTGAGTAATGCCTGCATAGACCAGGGCTGGTCTACGATGCCTATGGAGCATCCACCTTGGAGACAACAGATGAACACCAGAGCTTGTAGACTTCAGCGGTAACTGAAGACTGCACACGACTCAGTGCACTGAAGAGAACTGTATCTCGTAGCTCAGTGCTACGGTATTTAACGAGGTGTCGAGCAATCTCTATCCATGTACATGATGGCCATGTGTTGGCAGCTGAGGCTCCTGGCAACTCATACAACTACAGTGCTACAAGTGTTTAGAGCATGACTTGCTGATTGTGGTGAGGTACTCTATGGGGTCGTGAGTATCAACACCACAATGACTATTTTGCACATGACACACTGTCAATAAAAGAGGGCATAAAAATGAAAGAAATGTGTTGAGTTTTATAAAGGGGCTTCATAAGTGGGGACACCCTGATAAGAGAAGTCACAATTTGTTGGAAAGATGTGATCTCAGGATAAAATAAGCTTGATGAATGTTTACAATAAATGCAGATAACAAATTAAAATGATGATTCTACAGAGTGAAAAAATCATGCCATTAACTTTTTTAAGTTTCCATGTTATCTCAACATGTAGAGCCTGCACTTATCCATCTAATGATGTGGCCTTATGTCTACCACCAGAAGAGCTTGCAATGTTACAGCTGAGCACTCCATGGTAGAGTACAAAGATTGATCAATGTATTGTAGGTAAGATGAAAGTTCATACAGTGATGATAGTCAACTGATCGTTGCTGCCAATACTGAGAAGAAAAAGCACCATTTATGTAGTGGGTAAAATAGTTGACGTTACAAAGATCTTATTCTCAATTTTCAAGGATGAAATTGCCCCAGCTATTACAACAGGGAGAATCTTGCTCGTTAGAAGTGAGAATAATGTCATTCCACTTGATTTACCCTATAAATGATGGAGTCTGTATTGAAAATAATGTTTCTCCCAGCTTGGAAGATGAAACTAACAATAGTTAACAAAAATCTTTAACACCGTAACAAACAGCCTCCTCAACCGCTAAAATTATTGGAAAAGCCACCACCATTAGCACGTAAAGATATAAAAGTACTGGACAAAATGAAAAGCCCAAAAGCCTAGTACTGAGTGATCAGATGGAATCCTTTGTGTTTTGGATAGTCATTCCAGTTTTTATGTAACTTACCTATCCCATCATTTTGTTAAAGGACATACAATAATTATATCATTAAATGCCTTGTGTTGTCATTGTTTCTGCTTGATTCATGGGCACCCGTTTTCTACATGTTCCTGACGACTATGTTAAAATGATACCAGAACTAATTTAGCTATTTTGTATGTGCGTGTATAGACAAGAACAGGAGCGGCGAAGGCAGCTTGAATTTGAAAAGCAGCTACAAAGGCAAAGAGAAGCAGAACAGGAAAAAGAAGAGCAAAGGCGAAGAGCACAAGAACAACGTGAAGCTGCAAGAAGGTATATTAGAATTTGATGCATAAATTTATTTTAAATTGATTGAATGCGTTTTGTTGTTGGACAAACAAGTCTGTAACCACAAACTAAGTAAAGCAAGAGAAATTAGGTGTTGCTCATGTAAAATTCATTTCAGGGAAATGGAGCGGCAAAGGCAGCTGGAATGGGAGAAACAGCGGTGTCAAGAATTACAACAGCGCAGGCAGAAAGAACAAGAAAAAGTTTTGCAATTAAAAGCCAAGAATCAGAATCTCAGCATTGAGTTATCACAGTTGGTATGCTGAATATATTTGATGTGTAAACTGTATAATAAATGTTAACAGGATGTATTTTAATTGTACTCACTTTTACAGAATGAAAAAGTGAAAGAATTGTCTCAGAAAATCAGTGAGACAAGGATTGGAGTGTCTGGCGTAAAGTCAACAATTGACGGGATGCGCAGTACTCGTGATTCGCAACTTGCTGAAATGAGTGCCTTAAAGACCCGACTGAAGGAACAGAATCAAAGGCTTCTTACATTGAGTCAAGAAAAGGCAAGGCTAGAAGCTCGCAACAAGTTAAATGCAGCTGCCGATTCTGCTAATCAGGAGCAAGTAAAAATAGCTTTCACCAACAAACAAATTACACTTAAGCAGTTACGTGATAGGCTACAGGATCTCCAGAAAGAGGCAAGTGACGAATGCCATGCTATCCTACTCTGCAATATTTTTATATCTAGCTGCATCTTTGAAACTTGTGTATGCTGGTTCATGTATTAAATCAGCCTTTCAAATTAAATCCATTTGTGGGAATTATAGTCTCATAGGAACCAAAATGATGAAAAAGTCGAATTTAAAAATTTCTGATCTGTACTAGTAAAACTTCATATCTGTTGTAGAGAATACGTTTTTTCCAGCAAAACCTTTTTCAAAACAGAGTGCTCTATTAACTGAACAATAGTCATTTGGAATATTTGAATTATCTTCTGTCACACAGAATAACAGTATTGTCTAAATAATAGTATCATACCATTAAAAAAATTAGCACTCAAAATCCAATAAATATGTATTCAGAAGTGGCTATTTCTTCGTTTTTGAAACCACAGGTTTATTTGTGGCATGCAGTTTTCCCCTGTAACGATATATGTGTGTTCAGATTCAAACTTGTTGTCTTCTTGAAGCTCTAAACTGCTGCATCTGTAATTAAATTTGCTTTGGAACTTGTCGGTATAGTTCCATGGACATTGTTACTGCTGCAGTTATGCTTGTGCTGAAATCTGAAAAACTTTACCATATTTCAGCTTTCTGCAAATGAATATTTGCATTACTTTTTCACTCAGTTACATCATATAATATATCACAGTATACAACTTCTTGCATTACATTGTTGCATAATGCAGAAAAATTTCATAGGGATATTTTGAGTTCTGGCATTTGAAACTGACTTTTGGCTAATGTTAATAGTTTCTTCTGTTCTGCTGTGATTTCACTCCTCATTTTACAGTGCATGCTTTTACTCAGTGGCACTTCACACTAATTTAAGCAAAGACATTGACTCACAGTAGCTATACAAAGGACATGGAGGTACCGCAACTCTCGGTATACTGCAATTTCTGTCCCAACTTGGAGATGCATGACATCCATCCGTATACAGGTTACGTGCAAAACAGATGACAGAAACCTCCTGACAGCACCCTATTCATCATTACTGCGGAAAGAACGAACACCTATATCTTTCTGTACGAGCTCTGATTTCCCTTATTTTATCATGGTGATCATTTCTCCTTATGTAGGTCAGTGTCAACAAAATATTTTTGCATTTGGAGGAGAAAGTTGGTAATTGGAATTTTGTGAGAAGATTCCCTCACAATGAAAAATGCCTTTCTCTTAATGATGTCCAGCCCAAATCCTGTATCATTTCAGTGACACTCTCTCCTATATTTCATGATAATACAAAACATGCTGCCCTTCTTTGAACTTTTTCAATGTACTCCATCAGTTCTCTCTAAGGATCCCACACTGCTCAGCAGTATTCTAAAAGAAGACGGACTACTGTAGTATAGGCAGTCTCCTTAGACCTGTTACATTTTCTAAGTGTCATGCCAATAAAACACAGTCTTTTGTTAGCCTTCCCCACAACATTTTCTGTGTGTTCCTTCCAATTTATGTTGTTTGTAATTGTAATTCCTAG
Organism: Schistocerca gregaria; assembly: GCF_023897955.1. Taxonomy (NCBI): domain Eukaryota; kingdom Metazoa; phylum Arthropoda; class Insecta; order Orthoptera; family Acrididae; genus Schistocerca; species Schistocerca gregaria. The sequence goes on from NC_064920.1 coordinate 198,401,484, forward strand.
GTATTTAGTTGAATTTATGGCCTTTAGATTAGACAGTTTTATTGTGTAACTGAAGTTTATTGAATTCCTTTTAGCACTCGTGTATGACTTCACACTTTTCATTATTTAGGGTCAACTGCCAATTTTCGGACCTTTCAGATATGTTTTTTAAATCGTTTGCAATTTGTTTTGATCTTCTGATGACTTTATTAGTTGATAAACGACAGCGTCATCGGCAAACAACCTAAGATGGCTGCTCAGATTGTCTCCCAAACCAAAGGGCCTATAACACTACCTTGGGGGACCCCAGAAATCACTTCTGTTTTACTCTATGGCTTTCCATCAGTTACTACGAACTGTGACACCTCTGACAGGAAATCACAAATCCAGTCACATAACTGAAACGATATTCCATAAGCACGCAATTTCACTACAAGCCGCTTGGGAAGCACACAATTTCAGTACAAGCCGCTTGCGTGATACAGTGTCAAAAGCCTTCCGGAAATACAGAAATATGGAATTGATCTGAAATCCCTTGTCAATAGCTCTCAACACTTCGTGCAAATAAAGAGCTAGTTGTGTTTGACAGGAACGGTGTATCTATTGCTGGGAAGACACTTTAAGCACTTTTCAGGAACATGATAATTGTTACATATCAATTAGATTTAATTTTCAGTGGTTCCTCTGGTGCTGTATAGTGGACAAATACTGGGATTCGACTTTAATTTTGTCCCTTGTAGAATACATTTTTCAATGCCTTACTTTAGTAAAATGTTGACTGTAATTTGTGACTCTTTGTGTACAACAAGGAAATGTAATTTTTTTCTCTCATTCTTAATTACAGATAGAAGTTAAACTGGAAGATATTGAGAACAATAACAGCCAACTAGGTGACTTAAAGCAGCAATTGTCTTCATTAGTCCATGAATGTGAACAGCTCTATTCTGTATATGAAGAAAAGAGAAGCAAGGTATAGTATTTAACTTTTTGTTTTATAAAGGTGTCAAAGTGAGGTGGCCCAGTGGCGAGACACATTATTTCAAATTCCCGTTCTGTCCTCCAGATTTAGGTTTACCATGACTTCCTTAAATTGCTAAGGACTACTGTTAAGAGACCACTCCGAATTTCCACATCATTCACTTAATTCATGAATGTAACATAGCAATATTTCTATATTTGGGGAAATGTTAATACACAGTGTGTCAGATGTTTAGGCCCAAAATTATACAAAAAGTAGTAATTATCATAAATCAATATTTAGAGTTTTTCTACATAGACAACTTAAACTTTAAAGAAACAATTTAAGCTCATAGCACCAATTCAGAATTATGACCAGCACTCTCAATGTATGCATTACAAAATATAGTCCATTGACAGAACTGAACTCCTTATTCAGAATAATTTGACCTCATTGCTGGCACTAGCTGTTCATTGTAGCAGTGTAATGAAAGTATGTGGGTTTAAGGGAGAGGGTAAGGATTCATCCCAATCCCGGGAGCGGAAACACTTAGGGGGAAAAAAGGACAGGTATACAGGTGCCCGTGCGCGCGCGCGCCCACACACACACACACACACACACACACACACACACACACACACACACACACGTGCACACACACACACACGTGCACACACACACGTGCACACACACACACACACACACACAGACACAAGCAGGCATCCTTTCATCTTTCCCTCTCCTTCCCTCTTTCCTGACAAAGCAACCGTGGGTTGCGAAAGCTAGAAATTTTGTGTGTGTGTTTTTTTTATTGTGCCTGTCTACCAGCGTTTTCCCGCTTGGTAAGTCATGGAATCTTTGGTTTTAATATATCTCCCTACCTTTTCCATTGTGTTATGGAATGATAGAAGTTGAAACAGTACTTTGTTAATACCCCATGGCTGATTCTTTCCCCCACTGTGATTATTACTAAAAGAGATTGTTCATTGTATTCTACCCCTCACAACAAAATACGTGTACCTTTGCTTACAGTAATATCACTCTGAAAAACCTTGTTTCACTATCATGAATTTTGTATGAAAGACTTTCTGTGTTGCATGAGACATTCTCTTTATTTTCAGAAGCTACTATTTATGTGATTTAAGAAATACTGTGATTTCTCTTGTAACATATGAGAGCTGTTGCAGTTATTTGCTGGCCTTTTGTGTTATAATAGAGATAAAAAAAAAGTCAGTCATTAGCTGCACAAGAAAACCTTTATGTGATTCACTACCAATTTTGACTGTTTAAACTGTCATCTTCATGTTCAAATTGTTGGTAAGCCAATATCAAAATAAGACCCAGCAGTAGTGTTCTTTGCTGCATAACCAGGAAAATAGTGACACCGCTATAAATATGATATGTGTGATGAGTAACAAACAATAATTAATTGTCATAGTACATGTGTGAAACTTTGCAAGTTTAGAGCCATCAGACCATCTCTGACCTCTAACCATGCATTGTACATATTTTACATTGCACACATTACAGTAAACATGTTATACTATGTTTCTAAAATGTAACTTATGATAACACAGATAAAAAATGCAAATGGACAGTTTATTTTCATACATCAGTACAACAGTAAGTAGAAATTATGGTAAATGAGGTTGTTTTTTTTACTATGAATGCTAGCATCAATGAGCATAATAGAAAGTGGTGCAAGAGGAAGGGAAAGGGGAATATGATAACACACAGTTAATGAACATGAGGGGGAAAAGGGTTGATGGGTCTTCTAGAGAAAGGAAAAGAGAATGAAGCATAACTGGGAAAAAATAGGAAGATAGTCTTTACTATTTGATAGAGGGGAAAGTTGGCCATAAACAGTAGTTTTTGGGGAAATGTAAAGCAGATGACAGTAGAAAGTGCTGAAACTACTACTTAAAAGCAGCAGGGCAATGAATTGTGTGCAGAGTGCAGGGCAGCTTGTTCCAGGAATGGACAGCAGCGACAGCGAATGAATTTGCCAGTGGTTTTTGTTTTATGAATCGGTACAACTAGGATACAGGATAAGTGAGACCTTGCATTTTGATTATGATGGCATGAAATGTGTTTAAGCTCTGATGTAGGATACTGGGCTGCTTGCATACTGAGGAACCAGTGAAGTGCACACAGCATGTGAAAGTCACGTAACTTGTCTAGCAGCAACTACCCTAAGTGGATGTTTGAAGCACTGACATGATCATATTGACAAATGTTGCAGATGTAATGCACACATGCATTCATGATTAGTTCTAACCACCATGTGTCACTCGTTATCATTATGGCATTAATTGTCTGCATATTGGACTTTGTGTATAAGAAATGTGTGTACGGGCACAGGTGTGAGCTTGTTGGTTGGTTCAGCTCTCCAAAGAAGACTCTATGATCAGAGTGAATGGATTCATTCTGGAATATTGCTGTTGCGCACTCTTGTGAATTTCTTATTTTCATGTGTTATGGTTTTCACTTGTTTGTTAATGTAAAACAGTGCAGCTGTGCAAGAGAGAAGGGGTCAGGGTTTATAAGTGCGCATACGGAATAGGTAATTTCTAAGGAAGAGCAGAGAAACTTGGTAAACAAATTGGTTGATTTATTTCATGGTTTGAAATACATGGAGTGCACCGAGAGAAGACACCACTGTCTGAAGGGTCCTTGGCTGAATTAAGTGGTAGATAGGGAAGCCTGTTGCCAGTAGCAGAGAGAGCTTCTGTTTTTGGAATTGGCACTTTGCTCCCATGTTTGGTCAAGAACCTCAGGTGATGATCACTAAGTGTTCATCTATTGGCATTGTTACCATTGTTAGTCTAGTGAGAGGGGCTTGCACTGAGCTGTGGGAGCAATTTCCCAGGCAAGTAACAACTCATAACATGGTTCAAGGAAAGTCTTCCCATTCAGAAAATTCCCTTTAGACTCTACGTACACCTTCCTTTGTTTGCTGGAGTGAAGTGTTAGGGCTACAGTTGTTAACAGTTTATTGGATTTTCCTTGGACAGGTGATGTGCCATAATGGAACCTTATAACTAAGGGAGGTTACATCAGACAATGAAAAGTTTAGCTCTGGAGATATCATTAATTTATCACCTATGCCTCAATATTGAACATGTTAAATATTTTAGGTTGCTGTCAGATCTAAGTTTAGATCCATAGAGTGAAGGAGGCTAAAATTGTCATATTATTAAAACAAGTGAATGTTATTACACATAAGTTTATTCACATAAACTTTGCTAAAACCTCTTACGTACGATAAACATAGTAGGTCATGGCACAACAAAATAATAACATTGATAACTATCACCATTAACACTATCACCATTGTTGCTAAACTGTGAAACAATTTGAATACACATTTCCTGGTATTTCATGTGTCATAAGAAAGCTGCGGACATTGTTTGCAACTTACATGGATATTTGTAAGGCATAAATGGCATCTCATCCATTTTGTTTCTGTATTCATGGAGCCACTCATAATAAATATGTTACTGAGGTGTCTTACTTATGCAGAAACCAGTAAACACTTAGCAAATCACATGTAGTATGCTTTCACTTGTAAACAACCCAATGCAAGCTTTACTATTTCCTCCATTTGTGTTTCACAACATATTTCAAAAAATTTTCTCTTTGTCAAGTGCAAATATGTAAATAAGTATTTTGTATGGTGTTTGAATATGTGCTATTCTGTGTCTCGTACACTGTAGTCATCTTTTTGAGATTATCAGGTACTGTGCCTCATCAGTTATGTAGAAAACCACACACACCCGCGCATGTGCAAACTATCACTCAAATTGTTTGTTTTGTACATCACAAAAAATACATACCTAAATACTGCACTTGCGAACGAGAATAAATTGTCAAAGTGGTGTAATGCCGAAACATGGAAATATGGTTTGACAAAGGTGTCATGATGATCACAACAATCACGAAACTACATTTTTGCAGTAGAGACAGTTTGGAAATGGTTGTGATTTGTCATGATATCTTCATTCGAACAAACCTAGTTACTCCCATTGACAACCATGCCAAGTAAAGCTTGGCAGTTGTGGAAGATAGGGCACGAATTGTTCCAACTTTTATACGTTTACTGGTTCAAATCTGCTGAGTAGAGTGCCCTTGTGTCAAGAAACTTAACCACATAATATTTGTAAATACTACTGGATGCCAGTGTCATTTTTTCACCACATTTTTTTTTTTTTTTTTCGTGAAGCATAAATCACAGGAAAATTATAAATATGCTGACGCAAAACCAAGTGCAAATTAACATTGTGGGCATAGGAAATTTGACGGGACGTATAAAAAAATGTCGTTAACAGCAGGAAAACGTCAATTCCGGGAACAGAAAAGTGGGGTTACATTATTTACTCGAATCTAAGCTGCACTTGAATCTAAGCCACACCTGAAAAATGAGACTCAAAATCAAGGAAAAAAATAAAATTCCAGAATCTACGCCGCACTTGAAATTTGAGACACTAAATTCAAGGGGGGAGAAAAGTTTTAGACCGCACCTTCAAATTGAAACAAAGTTGGTCCATTGTAACATGAGACACAATTTAGGTCGAACAGTAGTTTGGTTCGAGTCGTAAGCTTAGCAGTTAAGCTTTACCAGGTAGCCATTGCATTGCGCCCGGCGCTTCGTCCATATTTATATGGGTACCCTTCCTTTTTCTTGTACTTCGTCTGGTTTGAATCAATTGCTTATTTTGCTTTGATCTGATAAGTGCTGTTCTCTTTGTTATATGTGTTTACGTCACTCTAGGCTGAAAATGCATTATTGTGCTGTCATGCATTGTTTGTCGCATTCTGATAATGAGTGTTTAAGACCAGTCACCGCTCGCGGCATGGCTTGCTTTTGTGTGCACTACCGCATACAATGAGAAAGGAGAGAAATTGTCTCATTAGCGAAACAATGGCAAGAGACTGCTATTTGTTCTTAGACTGCTGCTTTCTTTGATAATGATCAACAAAAACCAAGTAATAGAGTGCATATGATAGATGATGTTCTGAACGAGAGTCTAGCGAAAAATTTTCTGTGTTTGAAAATCTTTGTGGACGCCTTTTTAGTACATTACATTCTGCACAGAAATTAGTCATCTTAGACTTAAAAATCAAGTCATTTGCCGTGCTTTGTTTCTGACTGTATCACTACCCAGCATAAGAATAATACAAATATAAACATGACATGATATGTGTACTCTTCTGCGTTTGCTGTTGTTTCACTCTACTTTCGTAGTTTATTAGACAGAGAGAATTTAAGTGAGATAGCAGAAAACCCAAAAAAATAGAGGGCATAATGTTTACATTCATATTATTCTTATGGTGAAGAGATTACTGCATGTGATTCACAATTCAGAAAAGTTCCTATTAGCAACCATCTCTTGTCACAGGTAGGAAACAATTCAGAATGTATGTTGGCCAGTCGGATTTTTGAAGTAGATTTTTAGTTTTTGTTGTTGTGGTTTTCAGTCCTGAGATTGATTTGATGCAGCTCTCCATTGTACTCTATCCTGTGCAAGCTTCTTCACCTCCCAGTACCTACTGCAGCCTACATCCTTCTAAATCTGCTTAGTGTATTCATCTCTTGGTCTCCCTCTTCGATTTTTACCCTACGCGCTGCCCTCTAGTACTAAATTGATGATCCCTTGATGTCTCGGAACGTGTCCTACCAACCAATCCCTTCTTCTAGTCAAGTTATGCCACAAACTCCTCGTCTCCTCAATTCTTTTCAATACCTCATCATTAGTTATGCGATCTACCCATCTAATTTTCAGCATTCATCTGTAGCACCACATTTCGAAAGCTTGTATTCTCTTCTTGTCTAAACTATTTATTGTCCACGTTTCACTTCCATACATGGCTGTATTCCATACAAATACTTTCAGAAAGGACTTCCTGACACTTAAATCTATACTTGATGTTAACAAATTCCTCTTCTTCAGAAACGCTTTCCTTGCCATTGCCAGTCTACATTTTATATCCTCTCTACTTTGACCATCATCAGTTATTTTGCTCCCCAAATAGCAAAACTCATTTATCACTTTAAGCGTCTCATTACCTAATCTAATTCCCTCAGCATCACCCGACTTAGACTACATTCCATTATACTCGTTTTGCTTTTGTTGATGTTCATCTTATATCCTCCTTTCAAGACACTGTCCATTCTGTTAAACTGCTCTTCCAAGTCCTTTGCTGTCTGACAGAGTTACAATGTCATCGGCGAACCTCAGTGTTTTTTTTTCTCCTCCGTGGATTTTAATACGTAATCCGAACTTTTCTTTTGTTTCCTTTGCTGCTTGCTCAATATATAGATTGAATAGCATCGGGGAGAGGCTACAACGCTGTCTCACTCCCTTCCCAACCACTGCCTCACTTTCATGTCCCTCGACTCTTATAACTGCCAACTGCTTTCTGTACAAATTGTAAATAGCCTTTCACTCCCTGTATTTTACCCCTGCCACCTTCAGAATTTGAAAGAGAGTATTCCATTCAACATTATCAAAAGCTTTCTCTAAGTCTACAAATGTTAGAAATGTAGGTTTGCCTTTCCTTAATCTTTCTTCTAAGATAAGTCGTAGGGTCAGTATTGCCTCACGTGTTCCAACATTTCTACGGAATCCAAACTGATCTTCCCCGAGGTCGGCTTCTACCAGTTTTTCCAGTTGTCTGTAAAGTATTCGCGTTAGTATTTTGCAGCTGTGACTTATTAAACAGATAGTTCAGTAATTTTCACATCTGTCAACACCTGCTTTCTTTGGGATTGGAATTATTATATTCTTCTCGAAGTCTGAGGGAATTTCGTCTGTCTCATACATCTTGCTCACCAGATGGTAGAGTTTTGCCAGGACTGGCTCTCCCAAGGCTGTCAGTAGTTCTAATGGAATGTTGTCTACTCCTGTGGCCTTGTTTCGAGTTAGGTCTTTCCGTGCTCTGTGAAACTCTTCACGCAGTATCATGTCTCCCATTTCATCTTCATCTACCTCCTCCTTCCATTTCCATAATATTGTCCTCAAGGACATCGCCCTTCTATAGACCCTCTATATACTCATTGCACCTTTCTGCTTTCGCTTCTTTGCTTATAACTGGGTTTCCATCTGAGCCCTTGATATTCATGCAAGGGGTTCTCTTTTCTCGGAGGTCTCTTTAATTTTCCTGTAGGCAGTATCTGTCTTACCCCTCGTGAGATAAACCTCTACATCCTTACATTTGTCCTCCAGCCATCCCTGCTTAGCCATTTTGCACTTCCTGTCGATCTCATTTTTGAAACATTTGTATTCCTTTTTGCCTGCTCCATTTTTGTATTTTCTCCTTTCATCAATTAAATTCAGTATCTCTTCTGTTACCCGAGGATTTCTACGAGCCCTTGTCTTTTTACCTACTTGATCCTCTGCTGCCTTCACTATTTCATTCCCCAAAGCTACCCATTCTTCTTCTACTATATTTCTTTCCCCCATTCCTGTCAATTGCTCCCTTATGCTCTCCCTGAAACTCTGTACAACCTCGGGTTCTTTCAGTTTATCCAGGTCCTATCTCCTTAAGTTCCCACCTTTTTGCAGTTTCTTCATTTTTAATCTACAGGTCATAACCAATAAATTGTGGTAAGAGTCCACTTCTGCCCCTGGAAATGGCTTAAAATTTAAAATCTGGCTCCTAAATCTGTCTTACCATTATATAAGCTATCTGAAACCTTTTAGTATCTCCAGGCTTCTTCCGTGTATACAACCTTCTTTCACGTTTCTTGAACCAGGTGTTAACTATGATTAACTTATGCTCTGCACAAAATTCTACCAGGCGTCATTATCTTAGCCCCAATCCATATTCACCTACTATGTATCCTTTTCTCCCTTTTCCTACTCTCGTATTCCAGTCACCCATAACTATTAAATTTTTGTCTCCCTTCACGACCTGAATAATTTCTTTTATCTCATCATACATTTCATATATTTCCTCATCATCTGCTGAGCTAGTTGGCATATAAATTTGTTACTACTGTAGTAGGCGTTGGCTTCGTATCTATCTTGGCCACAATAATGCGTTCACTATGCAGTTTGTAGTAGCTTACCGGCATTCCTATTTTCCTATTCATTATTAAACCTACTCCTGCATTACCCCTATTTGATTTTGTGTTTATAACCCTGTAGTCACCTGACCAGAAGTCTTGTTCCTCCTGCCACCGAACTTCACTAATTCCCACTATATCTAACTTTAACCTATCCATTTCCCTTTTTAAATTTTCTAATCTACCTGCCCGATTAAGGGATCTGACATTCCATGCTCCGACCCGTAGAACGCCAGTTTTCTTTCTCCTGATAACGACATCCTCTTGAGTAGTCCCCGCCTGGAGATCCAAATGGGGGACTATTTTGCCTCCGTAATATTTTACCCAAGAGGACGCCATCATCATTTAACCATACAGTAAAGCTGCATGCCCTCGGGAAAAATTACGGCTGTAGTTTCCCCCTTGCTTTCAGCCGTTCGCAGTACCACAACAGCAAGGCCGTTTTGGTTAGTGTTACAGGGCTAGATCAGTAAATTATCCAGACTGTCGCCTCTGCAACTACTGAAAAGCTGCCTGGAATTACTGCCAAGTGCGTTTTGCTTTCCTTTAATTTTTGTTTTACTCCAGGTGTCGTGTGTCCTGCGTACGCGTCTACTACCAACAGACTGCATAAACCAAGCATTGCGCCAGGACGACGATTCCGCACATGCCTAATCCAAACTAGCACCATGTCCTCCGAAAACCACCCAGTTTTGTTTACTCGTACAATTACAGTTTTTGGAAACATTTCAGATTTTGCTGAAGTCTTTCACTTGAAAACTATGAATGGGGGTAATTTATGTCCATCTGCTGTGCAAGCAAGCATGATGCACATCCACTGTTTTTCACCCTCTGATGTAAGAACACTTATGTCTTTCTTTCCTTTAGTGTCAACCGTATAATTTGACGAAATGTCAAAATATACATGAGTTTGGTCAGCATTTCCTATCTGACCAAAAAGGTATTGCTTTTCCGTGTGCCGCCTGATTATGAAGTGCTGAAATTCCACAAGTTTTTCTTCATAATTTTTATGCAGCTTCTGTACCTCTGAAGTGAAAAACCCCAGCACTTGATAAACAGATTAATCCAGCTGCGAGTCGCTGTAAAATTTTTGATTTTTTGCTCTCTAGCAATTTCTTGTGCCTTAATTTTTAGAATTTCGGCATTCACAGGCAGCAATTTCTGACGTTGTTCCTTAACAAATTCATTTAAAATCACTTTTTTGTGCTAAATATATTAGATGCCAAAAGTTAGTTGTGGCGGTACCTACCAACATTTTTCAGTACTTTCGCTTGCTTTGCACTCAATTCTAAGCCACAGGTGGTTTTTTGGATTACAAAAACTGGAAAAAAAGTGCGGCTTCGATTTGAGTAAATACAGTATACTGTACGATGCATTTTCCACTGTTGGCGGCAACAACAACAACAACAATGTAAACAGTTGCATATTGTAGCTGTCCAGTATGCATGTGTTACTGCAAATTCACTACCTGCAGCATTTGAACATGAACATCCCTAGAAGTTTGCAACTTCACAAAATTTTATTACTTTCGTGCATCATTTCTACCACAGCACCTGGTCATTAAATGTGGTAGAAATTTTTAGCAATGTCAGAGACTTAAGAAAAATTTTCTTCGTGTGTGTGTGTGTGTGTGTGTGTGTGTGTGTGTGTGTGTGTGTGTGTGTGTGTACTTCCTATTACCACGACCAATGGCTATGCATAAACATGATCTTTTTCTTTTGTGGACATCTGTAGTAAAGTTCCTTTAGATTTATATAATTTTCATTGGACTCTTTGTATAATTAATTTTAAAAATCAGTACTGTGATTTTCAATGCTCACGTGTTAATATAATGACCATCAAATAAAACAGATGTATTATCTTTGTGAATGTCAACAATGCTATTTCTTTCTCTACACAAAAATTGTGTCTGTTTATTTCTGAGTCTTTCACTCTGACACACTGGGAGACTCCTTTTAGCCATACCCTAAAAGAAATATGGTTTCCGCATAATAAGGGAAGTCATAGTTACTCAAAATGAAGAAACTGAAAATTATGAACTTGCTTCTATTATGTGATAATGGCAGCAAATGATCACACAGTTACTTTTACAGAAAACTAAGTGAAATAACGATGCCAGTATACAGCATTATTTACAGACTTTGTTATCACGATATGTCGATTTATTCTCGACCTAGCAGTTGTCGCATTGTAGCTTCTCCTCCAATCTGGTGTCCTGGAATGATGTCATTCAGGTAACATCACAAATGCTTGGAGAATTTCTTACTTTTGAAGCTGTGAATTCAGTATCGAGAGACCAGCTGTTTCATGTGTGGCAGTAAATGAGCCACCATTTTCATATTTGTCATGTAACAATTGGTGCTCATATTGAATGCATAAAAATTTGAACTTCTCTCTTTCAGGAATGCTGGAATTGTGTTTCTATCTTTTGCAATTTGGAAGCAATGTATGTTTGAAATCTGTTCCTTCTCTTTGAATAGCCTGGTATGGTGTTCCCTAGGGTTCTTAAACATGCTGAAAACTGTAAGCATATTTATATCTATCATAAGCTGTGTTATAGCCTTCCAGCAAAATAGTTATGAGCTCACAATGAATTTATATTACGTAGACAAGGGCTCAGACTAAGGGCATGTGAAATGAAAACTGAACTCTATAATCATTTTATAGCTCAGCACTTGTCCAAGCAAAGTAAGGTACCGACTGTAAAAATTTTCTATAAGCCACTGTTTCTATCCTGTGCTGAAATTCTGGGAACAACATTTTAAAAAAGAAAGAAAAAGAAAAAGAAAATCTGTCTTCTGACCGGTTTGCTGCACCATGAATTTCTTTCTTGTACCAACCTCTTCATCTCAGAATAGCACTTGCAACCTACATCCTCAATTATTTGCTAGATGTATTCCAATGTCCATCCTACTCTATAGTTTTTGCCCTCTACAGCTCCCTCTAGTACCATGAAAGGCATTCCCTGCTGTCTTTTACAGATGTCCTTTCATCGTGCCCCCTTCTCATTGTCAGTGTTTTCCACTACATTCTGTGCAGAACCTGCTCATTCCGTACCTTATCACTCCTCCTAATTTTCGACAGTCGTCACTAGCACCACATCTCAAATGCTACGATTTTCTTCTGTTTTGGTTTTCCCACAGCCCATGTTACACTACCATACAATGCTATGCTCTAATTGTACATTCTCAGAAATATCTCTCTCAAATTAAGGCCTGTGTTTGATACTAGTAGACTTCTATTGGGCAGGAGTACCCTTTTTCCCAGCGGTAGTCTGCTTTTGCTGTCCTCCTCGCTCTGACCTTCATTGGTTATTTTGCTGCCTAGTTAGCAGAATTCCTTAAATTCATCCATCTACTTCGTGACCATGAATCCTGATGTCAAGTTTCTTGCTATTCTCATTTCTGCTATTTCTCATTATTTTTGTCTTTGTTTGATTTACTATCAGTCCCTATTATGTACTCATCAGGCTGTTCATTCCATCCAGCAGATCACATAATTCTTCTTCACTTCCACTCAGCAATATCATCAGCAAATCATATAATTGATATCCTTTCACCTTGAATTTCAGTTCCACTCCTGAACCTTTCTTTTATTTCCATCATTGCTTCTTCAATGTACAGATAGAACAGAAGGGGCAAAAGACTACATTCCGGTCTTGCACTCATTTACTACGAGCTGTTTGTTCTTGGTCATCCAATCTTATTATTCCCTCTTGTCTCTCGTACATGTCGTACATTACGTCTCTCCCTGTAGCTTACCTCTGTTATTCTCAGAATTTCGAAAATCTTGCGCTGTTTTACATTGTTGAATGCTTTTCCCAGGTTGAAAAATCATATAATGTGTTTTCCTTTCTTCTTCTTCTTCTTCTTCTTCTTCTTCTTCTTCTTCTTCTTTTTTTTCTTCCATTATCAACCTCAATGTCAGAATTCCTCTGAGTCCTTTACCTTTCCTAAAGGCAAACTGATTGTCATCTAATACATCCTCAATTTTCTTTTCAGTTTTCATAAAATCTCAAAATGGAAAGCTATCATAATACAAATAGTCCGATCCAGAGACGAGGGTCTCTGCTAGTTTTTTGGCACTTGCACTAACTGCAGTGAGATGTGGCTTATGAGATGTGACTTGTGGCAGGTGGTGGGGCAGCATACACACCAGTGCATGTGAGACACAGTGCAAGCATTGATATTCATTTACAACACCACACCAGAATCAGTGCCTGTAGAATCTTAAATTATTTAATCATTTGCTGTCAGTTTACTGACAGTAACTTTGCCAACATATCAGGAAGATGTGTTGTGTTGGAATTAGTTCTACTATAACTTCAGCTGAGTCTATTTTTCTCTACTAAAATGATGTCTGGTACTGATATTTTTGGTTTGTCAATTGTAACAAGTTGTTTTGGCTATATCAAGTGCACCTTTGCTGTCTCAAAAAAGTTTGATTGGTCCACTGTCTCAGAATTCAGAGCTTTAACTTTCTTACCTTTGTAATCAGAGTGTCTCTTGACAACCTGAAGCTGGGGCGATATAGTCAGCATCAGTAGGTGATAGATCTAACTTAGGCTGTTCCTTGCTGCTCCTGAAACTTGAATCTCCTTGTGATTTAAACAGGAATCCAGTGATTGACATTCTGCCCTCTTTTCTGCCCAGCCTACATCATTGTACCTGGTGGTGATACAGTGTTCTTCCCTGTGAATGGAATAAATAATTTTCTCTAAGTTGTCAGTGTTTTTTTGTTTTATGGGAACTAGTGCCATGGCACAAGGCACAGTGCCTGAGAGAATGTATGTACTGGCTGTAAAAGCCTGCATTGTATAATCTTTCCTGTCCATGAAAATTTTTAGGAACAGCTAGCATACCCTCACCCTCCCGAATCTTATTTTCTTAATTAATTTTTCTTTGCTTAATTGAAATAACCTGTATGCCTTACTCTCTCCACAATATCCTACTTTGGTAGTTCACATATCAAGCACCATGCTGGTTGCCAAAAATGTCGTTACTCTGTTTCATATCAAGCTGCATCGAGAGCACAAAAAAATGTGCTCACTCACGGAGTACTGAACCCACATTTGATGCTAAAATGTCACGAGCAGGAAATTTTAGTTGGGGTTGTAATGGTACTTGAATTACGTAACCATTACGGCAGCTCACCTGAGCCTCCCGATACCAGTAACTTTCTACTTTGTGGTTGGCAGGCGAGCCAACCGTGTTCCTAAAGGAGGCCGAAATGCGCGCGTTTTAGCTCACGCAGGCTGGTGTGAGGTCTGGCACATGATAAGGGAATTAGAATTGAGAAAAACGGACGTAGCTGATGGAATACTTAACTTTAATCCATTAACGGAGAACGTAGCTCTTTATGGTACATGATTCACAATATCAATATTACGGATACTGACATCTTGCTAGGTCGTAACAAATAACGTAGCTGAAGGCTATGCTAACGATCGTCTCGGCAAATGAGAGTGTAGAAGTCAGTGAACCATCACTAGCAAAGTCGGCTGTACAACTGGGGCGAGTGCTAGGAAGTCTCTCTAGACCTGCCGTGTAGCGGCGCGCGGTCTGCAATCATTGATAGTGGCGACACGCGGGTCCGACGTATACTAACGGACTGCGGCCGATTTAAAGGCTACCACCTAGCAAGTGTGGCGTACGGTTGTGGCATAAGGCTTCCGCCCGCTATGGGGAGGACCCCATGTTGACGTATGCGACGATGTGGGGAACCTAACAACAGGTGAGGCTGTGCCACCCGCACCCTGCCATTTGGACCGCAGGGAGCTAGGAAATGCCTGAAAACCGGCTCCAGGCTGCACGCCAACATGCGGTGTTTGCGCCCGTAGAGAGACAGGAGGGGCCGAAGGGTCGACCTCAATCGAGCCGGGGCACCCGATGGGTGAAGACGACAAATGGTCCGGAGCGGGCAAGTGTTCCACGTCGGAGGACAACTGGTCATGGGAAGCGATCGGCGGCACTTGACCTAGGGAGGCGCCCGGTGGTTGCAGCTACGCGTCCACTGTGGGCGTGGGCAGGAGAACAGGCGGCGACGGCGGTGTGTCGCCATGGGGCAAAATGGAAGGCAGCGTTGGTAACACCTGGGGCTGAGGCGAGCCAGTAGATGGGTCCCCGGGGCGCAGACCAGACGGCACCGTCGCTGGAAGCAGACGGCGAGCGGCAGATCCCGTGCGACGAACAAGGCGCAGCTGATTGAAATGCCGACGCACCTCACCAGAGGTCCCCAAAACCAGATACATAGCACATCCGAGGCAGTGAAGAATGCGCCCTTCGAGCCAACGCCGTGAACTTTGGTAGTGGTGATAGTAGACAATGTCACCTGGAACAAAAGCAGGTATCTGCCACTGCACAGGAAGCTGATGCGGCGCATGTAGCAAAGACATCAAGGTTCGATGATGACGACCGTGGAGCAACTCAGCCGGTGAGCGACCAACTCGGGGCTGAGAGCGATACGAGGATGAAAAGAGCAATAATGCGTCCTCCAGAGAATGCAACTCTTTTAACCTCAACATCTGTGACTTGAAAGTCCTGACCAAATGTTCAGCGGCACCATTTGACTGTGGCGAAAACAGCGCGGACATCAGATGTTGAATACCATTGGCCTTGCAGAATGACTGAAATTCTGCGGACATGAATTATGGGCCATTGTCAGAAACAATAGTCTGTGGGAGACCTTCAATGCAAAAGATAGCGGATAACACTTGGATGGTGGCAGATGACATCGTGGAAGACATCTGGACAACAAAAGGAAAATTACTGAATGAATCTACCACAACCAACCACCGAGCATTCGAGAATGGACCAGCAAAACCGATGTGTAAGCGTTGCCAAGGGGAAGTGGCTTTTGGCCATGCAAAGAATTTCCACGGTGGCGCTGATTGTTGTTCGGCACACACCCTGCAAGAAGAGCACATATTCATAATCGCGGCATCGATTCCGAACCAAGGGAATTTTCCGGAAGGTTTTGGCAAAATTACTAAAGGTGATGCCCAGAGAGAAGCCTGCACACGTTCAATTACACCTTGTGATTCCAAATTGTGTAATGTTTTTGGGACCTCATCTCGCAATGCGTGGGGAATATTGCGCGCTCTGAAAATTTTCGGCTGCGCGTTTACTTTCAGTTCCAAATGTGCTTTATAGTCCTTAGCGCAACAGAGGCCCGGTGCAAAAATGTCTGCAAATTCTTCACATAGACAAGAAACACTGTCTGAAGGCACAGTCTGGTTCACTGATAGGACCTTATTTACCATAGACAAGTTAAACAACTGAAATAAATCGAAACCAAACAAGTTCACTGCAGAAGAAGAATGAAGGACGTAAAATGACACAAGTTTTGTTTGTCGTTTGTATGTTGCAAGAAGGCTACACTGTCCTAACACAGGGATATCTTGACCGGAGTAGCTATTTAACGTAACATTTGCGGCACACAACGGAGGTGTGCCCACCAGTTTGTAAGTGTCTTGATTGATCAGTGAAACTGCAGCTTCGGTATAGAGCTGGAAAGGTATCACTTTGCCGTTAATGTCCAAGTTTACAAAAAGTTTATTGGCCTGCTGACGACAAGAGCGACTGTCTCGTGCAACATGAACTGACACTGGTACATAATCACTTGCAACTTGATGGGAGTTCCAGCGATGTCGACGCACACTATTTTTGGGACGAACACAGTCACTGTGAGAGAGAGTGGCACAGGGTGGAGTGGAATGAACTACATTAATTTCCATGGGCGAAGTTTCGCGTGCCTGAGTATCCTTGGTTCAATTCCGATTCCAGCGCGAAGCAAAGGGCCTGGAACGGTTTTGAGCTTCCAATCTGAGCTTTTTCTGGCAAACACTCTGAACATGTCCTTATTTATTACAATAAAAGCAAATATCTTGGCATGACGGGCAATTCTCTCGCGAATGTTTTGTATCACACTGCGGGCATGATTTGATCACTGCATTAGCTTGCCTGTGCGGCCCATGTGGCTGAGAGCCTGGCGGCAGCGGCGTGGCCGGGCGCGAGGGCTGTATACTGCTCCGTGCAGCTCGCCCGGTGGGCCGGTTAATCTGACACACTGCTTGCGAAGTTTCAAATGATTCCTGAGCAAAGTCAAGTGTGTCCTGCCGATCCAATATGTCCATCACTTGTTGAAGGGAGGGATTGACTAGTTTCAAAATCTGTTCCCTTATATGAACATCAGAAACGTTCTGTGCAATTGCATCACGTACCATAGTATCTGAATAAGGGAGTCCACATTGACACTCAAAAGCACAGTCCCTACTAAAGCCTTGCAAGGTTGCAACCCACTCCCGATTAGTCTGACCTGCCGTACGTTTTGTACGGAAGAAGATATATCATTTCGCAACTACATTGACTGATTCTTTCAAGTATGCATCTAATGCAGACAAAATTTCTTCATAGGACAGAGTTGCTACGTCGCGTTGGGGAAATAATTTGGCTACCACACGGTATGTGGTCACTCCGACAGAAGACAATAAATAAGGCTGCCGCTCGTTACCTTGAATTCTGTAGGCGGTGAGATGGAATCCAACTTGGCATGACCATTCCGTCCAGCTTTCCAGTGCAGCATCAAAAGGTCGAAAAGTTGGTGCAACAGCGTGGTGTGGCTGCGTTAGTGGTGGAGCGGCTGCTGCCGCATTGTTTTGCATCACACGTTGACCCTGGACGAGCTGTCCAAGGGCATCCAGTAAGGTCTGCGTCTGCTGATTCTGTAAGCGATAAAATTCGGACAGTACATCTGAAGATTGTGGTGAAGCCATTACACAAGTAAATCAGGGAAATTTAGAGAAGAACACTTCTCCCATCCTCGTCGCCAATGTTGTCGTTGGCAGGTGAGCCAACCGTATTCCTAAAGGAGGCCGAAATGCACGCGTTTTAGCTCACGCAAGCTGGCGTGAGGTCTGGAACATGACAAGGGAATTAGAATTGAGAAAAACGGACGTAGCTGGTGGAATACTCAACTTTAATCCATTAATGACGAACGTCGCTCTTTATGGTACATGATTCACAATATCAATGGTACAGATACTGTCACCTTGCTAGGTCGTAGCAAATAACGTAGCTGAAGGCTATGCTAACTATCGTCTCGGGAAATGAGAGCGTAGAAGTCAGTGAACCATCGCTAGCAAAGTCGGCTGTACAACTGGGGCGAGTGCTAGGAAGTCTCTCTAGACCTGCCGTGTGGCGGCGCACGGTCTGCAATCATTGATAGTGGCGACACACGGGTCCGACGTATACTATCGGACCGTGGCCGATTTAAAGGCTACCACCTAGCAAGTGTGGTGTCTGGCGGTGACACCACAACATTATTCTTATGTGTTGTCTTTCTTTTGTCGTACTTGTAACTCTGAATTTTGGATGCGTAAGCGATTATTAGTTAGTTGTTAGAGAGTCGGACCTTGAAAAAGTCAAATCTTGGACGGTATGTTGGAAAGATGCATATTGTAGTCAGCTTATAAAATGTGAACTTTAAAAGTGACTGTGAGGAAGATGGTTTTCAAGTATGTTTTGTATTGTGAAGTGATGTTTTGTGTGTTACGTGATATTGCAACAAAGGCAATAAAAAGGAAGTCTAACTTAAATTAGGAGAGCTGATTATTTTTTTTTTTTTAAATCACTATAGTTCTAACTTTGAAAGGTTTAATCTTCAAGAATGGTTTGTGAAGCGCATCTACTAAACTTTTAAATACAGCAGAATAAAACCTAGGCCTTCTTGCATCAGAGCTCGGAATCACCACCACCTAGATTTTCGACGATTGAGCCATGATTTTACAACGAGACCAGTGTTGGAAACATGAAAAGATGAGTGCCTAGTTTATTCTTTATTACATGAAATGACTTTATTAACTGTGCTCTAATGACACCTGCCACATAACTTTGTTACTGCCTGAAAATGCAGTATTTAGCAGCGTGAGCAACACCACAATCATTATTAAATTTTGACCTTTGTTGTAGTAGGGTTGTTAATTAATTGATTTTTGTGTTTGCTGGACACCAGTCTTGATCAACATTAAAGTTGGCTTATCAGTCATATCTTACCAGTCTTGAACCAGTTGTTAGCAGTGCAGAGCTGGTTGTAAGCAGGTGTTGATCTGAGGCAGTGTGCAGGTGTCCTGTCCTTCATCTGTGTGAGTGGCAGTGCGTGGTAGATGACTGACTGCTGTTGGCTGTTGAATGGCCTGTTCCCTTTGTCCAGTCCAGACTGAGAGGTGTATCATGTCTGTCCATTGACAAAGTCTATCTTGCCAAGCATTTGCTTTAAGATAGATGCATTATGAGGGGCCAGCTCCTGAACTGAATGAAATAAAGGCATGCGGCCGAATGAAAAATGCTCACCCATGAAATCTGATAAGAGCAGGTTGACAGTAGTCATCAGAATGGCTTGTTTATAGCACTCTCTTCTCAGTTCGTGCGCTTACCCTGAAGTGGGAGATTTGGATGTGATCCGAACTTCAAGCTTAATTTTACACCCTACACCCAAATGATACCTTTCCGGACATGGCTTCCTCATCAAAACCTTATCTACAAAGTTTCATCTACAACACACTGAACCCTGTTATAGGAATTGTAAAACACCCAGTACATTTTCAGCATTAGAAATAAAAATTTTTCCAGTAGTAGGGTTTTTAGATCATTAGTCACTAAACCTGTACCAATCTAAAATAAAAATATTAAGAAAGATAGTCAGACAGTGACTAACAATTCACTGGACAATTTCTTTGATGCGAAGATTTGTCTCAGTGTCTATGTTTGATAATATGCGACACAAATGAAACATATTTACATACGACTATTCCTAAGATGTTTTAAATGTGGTAGTAGGAAATTCTGGTGAAATATAAACAATTTAAGGAGCAAAAGCAACTCATCAATTAGGTGGTAAGTTGTTACCTTTACTCCTTAACTTATTAATAATTTTTAATTTTGAAGGTATTGGAAATGAAAGGCATGACTGGAAAAATTAAGGATCCTACAGACTTTTCATCATCGTGGGGTGATTCTGGCTGGGACAATCCTCCACAGACTGATTGGAATGCAGCTTCTGCTGATGCTTGGCCAGAATCAACTGCAGCTACAACAGTGCCAGGTAGGCAAATGTGAAAGTCTGCAACTCACTAAGTGTAATTTTCGTAGATTATGCTTTTATTTACCTACCACGCCATTAGCTATAAGATGTTTACTTACTTCCAAAATTAAAATCGTTTCTCTTTCTCTATGAACACAGAATAATTCATAAGCATCAAGGTAATTTTTCAAAATTGAACTGGATTTTCTATTGTTGTTTATGCTTTGTGTAATCAGTTCAAGACTGCTGCACGCTTAAGGGCATTGCATGAATAATGGAAGAGCTCATGCAAAATGATGTGGCGCATGTTGTGGGTGATTCTGTCCCACTGGTTGAAAGGGGCAGCCGCATCAGGGTTCATTGCCACGTGCCAATTTGCTCACCTTGAGCATCCTCATAGCTATTTTGTTACTACATAGCATGGCAGTACAGTCTTTGTGCACCATAGATACTGGGAAAGTTTTTCATAATCATGGACATGTGATGATATGTAAATCCTTTTTATTTTTGGCAGAAGAGGCAAATGATGAAGCACAGTATCATTAAAAATTATACTTTTAGAGAGTTGCGGGAACCACTAGGTATTCCAATTGCTCAATGAGAGAATAGAGGAGGAGATGGAAAAGCGTGGTAACAAGTACTTCATAAGGCTTCACTACTTTGGAAGGACACGGAGGGAGGAAGAGAAGAAAAAAGTTTTACTTTTAGGTTATATTGGCAAACAGGTTATCAGTGGACTAACACGTTTTTTCCATGTGACATATTCTTTATTTTACACAGGCAGTATTATAGTAAGCAATGTTGTCCACTATACTGTATTTTTAGAACTTTTTTGTTTCCTTTTTGCAGTGTATGATTTGATGTTCTGTTTCTGTTGGTCCTTTTTTTGCTATTTCAATTTTGGTTTTCTAGTGAGAAATTATTGACTTTGATTTCTATATTTATTGATTTATTGGTTGCACCGAGATAATTTGTTACTAGAATTGTTTGCAATCTCGCTAGTTGTAGCATAAAAGTTTTGTGTGGTATGTGTTTGTTAGTAGGATTCAGCTATTGGACTAGACCTCTGTGACCATGCAGTTGTTGTTGACAATGCGCCCTCTCCAGTACACTTGTCCCCTCCCCTAGGACTCTGTCTGTGCAGTACAGCCCAAGTTACTTTGTGCGCTCTCTATGGCAGGCACCTGTCTTTTCAGCAATGAGCGTCTTGATGACTGAGAAGTTTCACTATGTGGTTCAAGGCACAATCTCTCTTCATATTTCAAATGGCCCAGGTAATAGTGTCAGAAGCTCGTTATCCTAAGAAAAAATATGTCCCTGCATAGGTGTTTAAAACTGGAAATGTGTTGAAAAACCTGATCGTCTCATTACTTTTCTCTACAGTTAATTCAAAACATTTCACGACTTAATTTTCACAGTTATATTGGAATGACTCGGTCTTGAAAGCAAATGCTACATTTTGTTCATTATTCACTGCAGTTTCCACATGAAGTCATGGCAATCAACTACAGTGATGTATGGAATTCTTATTGTTGTGATTCAGTGCTTCAAGCAAACAAAAGTAATTTGTTTAAACTGTACTGAAGCATGCCATTTCTAGTATTTGTATTGAAGATGGTCATTTCCATTTGTTGAAATGTGCAAAAATGTGTGATCTTCAGTATCATCTCTATGTCTCAGCACTGCAGACAGCCATTGAGCAGTTGAAGAGCCCGTCAGACAGAAACTTTCCCACTATTGAAATACTTCTCCTTCTTTCAGTTTTATTATTATTATTCCATTTTATGTAATGAATCTTGGCCTGTTCCAAAACCAAAGGAAGTTAATAGAACTCTTGTCACCATTTCTTCGTCTGCCATCCTATAGCCTTTCTGCCAGTTGATGAACTGCTTAGAAATGCTAATATGAGAGATATCTGTAGTCTTGAAAAGTTCATTCCATGCCGTGCAGTGATTGTTTTCAAACACATCCTTCTCAACATCTGCACGTTGTTTTCAGTTGAATTTATTTTTGGCCTTTGTGGTCACTGGCTTATACTCGCACAACCATCATGAATATGTCTCAGCAAAGAGAAACTATGCCACAGTGACTTGGTTCCTCAATGGAAGTTTCACATATCACACTGTGAATATTTATTGGGGTTACACCACATCAAATTAGAATCTGAATGTATTGTTTTTGACATTCTGCATTTACAATTCCTGAAACTGGTGGAGGCTCATTTCAAAATTGTGTTACTTGGTATAGCGACTTTAGAATTTGTCAAGCCTTCAAAATAGAGACGCATTTAATTTTCACTGTTTTCACAACATCCAATCCCCAGTGTCGTCAAACCGTGTTTTTTTGTGAAAGACACTTGTACAGTCTTAATGCAGTGCTGTGACGAATTCAGTGGAAATCCGGGAAAGATCCAAACACTTACTGTGCTTCCAGTGGACTGGGCTGATGGCTCAAGGTGGGAAAGCAAGGGGGAGAGGCAGTAGATACATGTGGTAGGAATGTGACACTTGGCCTCTGGAACCTGAGTTAGTGTAGCACACAATGGCAGTGAAGTATGGGAATTGATTGGGAGGGAGTGACAGACCAGAGGAATGGGAGACTGAGGAAGAGGGTGTGAGTGCAGGGGGTTTGCGGAGATTGTGGCCCAGAATTATGGAATGATGGATGTTTTGCAGGGAGTTAGCAGAGATTGAGATCAGGGGATTACAGGAATAGAGGATATGTTTAAAGGATAATTCTACTCTATATAGTTCAGAAAATCTGGTCCTGGGGAGAGATCCAGATGAAAAGGGTTGTTAAACAGCAGTTGAAATAGCACATGTTATGTTCTGCAGCTTGATAACCACTTTGTGGTCAACTCTGCTCTTGTCCATAGTTAAGTGTTGGCCATTCACTCAGATGGACAGATGGTTGGTGGTCATGCTCATATACAATCCTGTGCCAGAAGAGGCTCGAATCCCTTGTCTGACACTGGTTTATTAAAGATATCTCCATGATCTGCACACAGGCCAAGACAAGCGCCCTCATTCGTCCACAGCTTCAATGTCTTCTTTCCCATTCACATCACCTGGTTCTCCACACCCCAATGAACGACCTTCCTTGACATTGACTACCACATGTCGGACAGTCCCATCCATACTTTTGTCAGTAACAGGTGCACTAACCATCAATTTCATGGAAGTGCACATGGCCATACCACGAATTTGTTTGTGTGCGCTCCCATCAAAGCAGTAGTAATGTGTGAGGATCTAATTGGTTAGATGTATAAGAAATATGATGATTGGCTTGGAATCGGGAGGAGTCTAGAAGAGAGAATGCTCGACATCAGAAGTGGCTGCAGCAGCAGTGACAAATAGGGATCCACATGGTAATTAGGTTGGAATTTTTGAGAGTCTGTGAAGAAAATAGGTTGTACCTTTAATATAAGAGGCCAGGCTACATGCAATTGGTTGGAGGTGTTGGTCAACCAATGTGGCCATTCTTTCATTGTGAGCACAGTAACCAGCTGCAGTGGGGCATGCAAGATTGCTCTGTTTATGGATTTTGGGAAGTATGTAGAAGGTGTGTATGTGGAAGATCATTGGAGTGAGGAGGGAAACTGTTTCAAGGAGAAATAATTCTGGGACAGGATGGATGCTTTCAATAGGGATGGGAGGCTGTCTTTGACTTACAAATAGGATCACTATGATAGGGATTGTTGGTGGAAGAATCAGAGATTTGGCAAACACCTTCTGTCAGTTAGTCACTGTGATTCATCACTACAGTGGTGGAGCTTTAGTCCGCAGGGCAGATGATTAAATCTGGGCCTGTCTTGAGGTTGTGAATGACTGTTCGTTCTTCCATTGAGACGTTTCTGTTCTTGGGAAAGTATCTGGTGAAAGATGGTAAGACCAAATTGGAGGGAGGGAAAGGGTCTCAGTAGGGTGTTAATATGAACTGGAAGGGAGAAGTTGTGTGGTGGTATTTGGTTGGCTTTAGTTGGAGGGATTGATAGCGAAGAAGTGTTTCCACTGTAGGGATCAAGAGAAGGTCTTGGACAAGTCAAATGTGGTAGAACGTGGATGTGGGACTGAAGGTGAGACCTTTGGATAGGACTGAAACTTCTGTACAGTTGACAACAATGTTTTGGGTCTATGTAGGTCCTGATTTTCATAGGCTGATAAGAGTTTCGGGGGATATGGGTAATGCAAAAGGTAAACAAGACAGGGCATAGGTGCTATGCGCAGTTGACAAAGGAGTTCATTGGAATGTGGTTGGTATTGATGGATAGTAATGCTCCGATGTGAGAGTAGGATGTCAATAAATTTAATAATTTTTGGGGCTGGTGGAATGCTCTTGCAATGTTTCAATTTAGGAGATGTGTTGTAGGTAGTTGAGGTTGGACAATATTATTGCACAGCAGAATAATTTTATCGTGCTTGTTTATTTTTTTTTTTTTTTTTTTTTTTTTTTTTTAAAAAAAAGGTTCTACCGGATGATCTCAGAACAGAGAAGGCTAGCTCTGGGCTGGTGTGCCAGCTGCAATGTCAATAAGATGTACTGCCGACATAACATCAGGAACAGTGGCGAGCATTACCACACAACCTCCAAGTAAGGATTGCAGAAGTTCAAATGTTGCAGTGCTACATAACAAGGGACTGTGATGTAACACTACGTAACTTCACCACTGCAAAGTCAAATGTAGTCAAAAAGACCCAAGCTCAGCAACCCAGAATAATTACTGAACCACCACAGCGATGCAAGGTGTGGTGAAGGGTCTGATAAATGAGGGCAAATGTGCTGATATACCAAGAACCACAGGTGTGGGCTCAGTCCTTTAAATAACAAAACTTTCGGAGCTCAAAGACACATTCTCGTGCAGCCATTCTGTTCATTTTGCAATAACCAGAGAGAGTAGCAGTCTGTTTTGTTTCAGTGAAACCACAACAAGCAAATAGATGAGCTACCTGCTTGCTCACTTAAACAGAAAATTGCAACCAGTCTGATGCATACCACAGTCATGGTCTGTCATTGCTGTCCAGTGGGTCATTGCAGAGGAGAAGACTGGCATGTGACCACCCCTTCTCCACTACAGGTCATCATGGATGGTCTGCAAGATGCGGTCTCCAAACTGACCATGCATTGCACGTTAGTGCATCCTCCTTCCCAACTCCTGAGTCACCTGGCCAACTCATGAGCACCTGCTGTAGTCTTGGTCAATCCATGGTGGATGACCAGGGGCCTTGTCTTCATCACAGCAATCAGCAACTTGGACCACAGTCTGCTGTCTCCACCTAGGGGTGTGATTGACTTTCTTGAAGAATGCTGAGCTGGGAGCTGCACTGTATCACAGAAGATTTGGCAGGCAATGCCTTCTCGTACTTGTGATGCCATCAGCACAGCAAGTGACTGTAGTACTTATCCATGGAGCAACGTCATGTCTTGCTGATAGCACATCAGCACTTCTTCATGGCACATGCACTTACATCCAACTGCTAACTGCTGCTCTGAAGATATTTCTAAGTCTGTTAACTCAACAGGAGAAACAAATGTTATTGTAGATACCACTGTGTTACTGATGCCTCCAGATATAAACTGGGCTACTCACCCACAGTCTGTTCTTTGCCTCCTGTTCACAATGCAACCCCAGCTCCCCAGGTCACAACAGTATCTTGAAGAGGGAGCAAATGCGATTTGGCAATGCGCACACTGTGTAGATTGACTTCTGTAGTATAAGGTAATTGAGGGATAGAGATTGACAGACTGTAAAGTTTGAATGTCATTGTGAAAACAAGGATTATGTCCAGGGACAGGAATTTTCATGCATAGAAAGAAGCTCTGCTCTTCTCAACCAACACCTCAGACAAGTTGCCCATAGCCTGGTCTCTCTTATTAAAAATATAAATGACTGCCTCTGTTAACTCTCGCCAACCATACCCCATTACCACCTGAATCCCTACTTGTCACTGTTGGTGCTGCCTCCTTGTACACTAACATCCACCGTGTCAAACCGTGTCAATGGCCTTGCTGCTATTGCTCCCCTAATGTTCTTCAGACTCCAGACCAACTACCTCATTCCTTACACATCTAACCAGTTACCCTGTCCTGTCACATTAATGTGATCACCTGTCAAAAACTTGAATAACCACCTTCATCAATGAGGTTCTGGAAGGTATTGACACGAATGTGGAGCCATGATGACTCTAGTGCTGTTGCCAGCTGCACTAGGTTTCTCAGGTTAGGGTCCACGGTGTTAACAACGAGGTGGCCCCACAGATTCTCAATTGGGTTTATATCTGGGGAGTTTAGTGGCCAGGAGAGTATGGCAAACTTATTCTGGTGCTCTTCAAACCACACAGGTGCTCTGTGAACTGTGTGACTAATTGCACTGTCCTGCCAGTATATGCCATCATGCCAATGAAAAGTGGGGGTGGACATGGTCCCCAAGGACAGATTCATGCTTCTGTTGATCTATTGTGCCTTCCAGAATCATGAGATCACTCAGGGAATGCCATGAAAACATTGCCCCGGACAATAACACTCCCTTCTCCTCCCTGCACTTTTCCGATGATTGTTGCTGGGTGGTTGCTTTCAGAAGTTTCACACCGTACGTGCCAACAGCCATCTGTCAGATGGAGCATAAACCATGATTAAGCTGAAAAAGCCACCTTTTGATACAGTCACAGGATTAAAATGCAAACTCCAGCCTTCGTTGTCGATGAACAGCTGTCGGCATAGGTACATGATCCTGGTGCCTGTTGAGAAGCCTATTGTGCAGCAACATTTGTGGAATGGTTGTTGAGTAGACACTGTTGGTAACCCCTTAGTTTATCTGGACTGTCAGTTGCCCAGCAGTTGGGTGCCTATTCACCTGTAGGTATCTGTGCAACCATAGTTGCCTCAGTCCCAATTTTGGATAGCGCTACTTTGCTATGTGCGCGTATACTTCGGCCATGGTGGTGTGGGAACAGTTTACAAAGTAAGCTGTTTTGGAAATGTTTCCACCCTAGCTCTAAAGCCAGTAGTCATGCCCTTTTGGGATGTCACTTAAATTGCTTATTTTCCGCATTATGACAAAGACTGCACTTTTTTGCATCCCCTGAAGCACTTTATATACCTTCCACTGTAGTACTGCCCCGTGCCGTCTGTGAATGGTTACTGCTCAGTGACACTGAACACAGACTGACGTCAAATTAATGTGACTGGACCATGACAGGCCTAACATTCGTGTACTACTTCTTTGCTAGGAAGATATACAAATGAATCTGTGGCCCACTCATGGGCACCAGTTTGACATCCTCCAATGCCAATCAGTTAATGGTCCATGTAGAAGAAATCTTTCATGTATCCCAAAACCACAAACCCCTTGTCTGGTTCAAGTTCATTAACATCACCATCATGATCTGGATCTAGGGCTAAGACATCCTGTCTTTGTTCCTACAGTCTCATCTCTCCTATCCAGTTCAGCTGGTCCTCCTTGGCACAGCATGGTACCTTTGTGGATGTTAACCTCTACCTCACTAATGGGTCTATCCATAGTTCTGTTCATATCAAGCCCACTAACCATCAACAGCACTTGCATTTTGACAGCTGTCATCCCTTCCAAACCAAAAAATAATTCCCATATAGTGTGATCACCCTTGGATGTTGCATGTGCAATGACAAGGAATGCCTTGCCCACTATGCGGAAGCTCTCAGTAAGCCTCATACACAGGTGCTATCTCCCAAACTTTCTTCACATATGTTTTTCCCATTCCGCATCCCCCACACATTCTAAATAGTCCCCCTCGTCCTACCCTATCCCAACGCCAATATGGAGTGGAACACCTGAATCACATCCTTCACCAGGCCTTTGACTATCATCGTATCAGGAAATGACATGTACTCTACCCACAATCCTTTCCATTCCTCCTAAACTGTTATTCTGCTACCCACATGACCTGCACAATATCATGGTCCATCACTATGCCACTTGCACTCTTTACCCCTTGCCATATGAGTTATATCCCTGTGGAAGACATTGTGCAAGACCTGTTACATTCACCCACCCAGCACATCTTATTCCAGTCCCATCACAGGCTTATCATGTTGTATCAGAAGCAGTGCCATCTGTGACTGCAGCGGTGTCATACAGCAGTTATCCTTGCAACACATCCTCTGTTTCCATAATCTTACAGACATAACTTTCCACTAACCCTCTGCACCCACACCCTACTTAGACAACCATTTTATCTGTTCTGTCACCCCTTCCAAATCCATTCCCCCAATGGTGATTGCAGATGCCTTAACTCACAGGTTCCAAAGTGAAATTTACCCTGTTCTTGCTCACCTGATGTTGTACCAATGTATTGGGTCACTGCTAAATCTAGCAGCAACATTTGCACTATAAGGATACTGATAACCTCTGGCTCTTTAAAGAAAATAACTGCTGCGTGTAAAGCAACTTCAGACACCTGATTGCTTTACAAATGAGTTAGTGTTAAATGTTTGACATTAAACATGTAAGCAGGGAAAAAATTAGCAAAGGTTTGAAATTATGCTTGAAGTTTGTTGGAAGTCACTAAGTGCTGTACTTATAAAACACTCAATGAATATAATGAGGGTAATTTGTGTTCCATTTTAATCAAAAGCTAGTTTTCTGTGCATCTTAATGATATAATTTTCCAGGTACAGTCAGTGATACATGTAGATACCGTCTGTTAGTAGTAAAGGAGTAATAAAACACAATTTCGTGTCTTAGTGCTGAAGTCTTAATGCAAAAACATCAAATATGTTGTATATGATAAACTGTTTTCCTTTCAATGTGTTTTGCTACCAGTCATGATTTTCTTTTATTCATAGTTTATGCGACACATTTTGGGAAATGGTTCCCATTTTCAGTTGCATTTTCTCTGTGTACTATGCCATTTTTACATACTATATTTGATATGCCTGAGGTTTTGCTTTGTTTTGTTAACTTTACTGTTGTACGCTTTCTTAAAACCATTTATAATGGACAAAATTGCAGGTTTTTCTTTAATTGCATTATGGGGGATGTCAGTGAGAAAAAGGATTGAAACTATGTGTAAAGTTTGTTTGAAGTGGCTTAGTGCTCTCATTCTCAAATACTGGATGACTGAAGCCCATACATTTTTGTGCTATTGGTTATGCTGCCTCAAGACAAAGCTTGTATTTTTGTATTAAACCTTTATCATAAGAGTATATTTCTTAATGAGTAGACTGTGACACTATTTTAAATTTTTTAATTCAATCAGTAATTACATGAAATATTGAAGATAAAATTTTTGTTGCCCATGGAATCCAGTTGATCACTTTCAATATACAAGTCTAGTGACCTTCTTGCGACTATTTGAGAGAAACTGAATGGTAGGAAGATTGCCTCAAGTCACCAACTTGTCTTTGTATTTGCTTCTTCCCTTAAAAATAGAAGCTTAACTGAATATTACCATTGTTCTTTTTTTCCAGCGGTAAATGGAAACTTGCTCAAATACCGTGCCCTTTATGAGTTCGTTGCTCGCAACAGTGATGAACTGTCATTCCAGCCAGGCGATATAATTATGGTAACTATATGTTTAAGTGATGGTTTGTGCAGTGTCATATTCCTTACCATAAACAAATAAAAATGTAATTATTTAATAGGTTGCTGCCAACCAAAATGCGGAACCTGGATGGTTAGCAGGAGAACTAAGAGGCCAAACTGGCTGGTTTCCTGAATCGTACGTGGAATTTATAGATAGTCCTGTAACAGTCATGGAGGATTCATCTGCTTTTCCTCCTGATGTTATCATAGCAGAGTCTCAAGCTAAACGACAACTTGAGTAAGATTATTTTTCTGTTCTGTGACTTACTATCAGTGAAATGTGAAATATTTTAAAACAATTATTTATTTGAGGGCTATAAAGCCCAGACAGAGGTCTGTATGCGGCAATGTTTGTGTTTCAATGGTTCATATGCTTACTTTGCAGGGATTTATTCAGATCTGTTATTCTGCTCTGTGGAATGTAGTAGTGTTGCTGTCCATTGTGCATACAACTTATTTTCTCATATTTTGAGTTACATGAAGCTGAGTACATTTACCAAGGGTCAAACATGATACATCAATGATTTTTAAGGGGTTAATGAACCTATAGACAGACAAATGGGTGCCTCTGAGATTACTACTGAAATAAGTCAAATAACTGAACCTATCTGGGCAGAATGATAATTTGCTTATTTCATGACCTCATCTGTTGTAGGGATTTATATTGGACATGTAGTGTCCCTATTTCCAAATTCTTTCCATACAGGACAAATGTGAAGATTAACTTGTTCCCCTAATACTCCCAGTGGAGACAATATGAAACAATGATGGTCAGACTGCGAGATCTTTTTACTTAAAAGTTCACTTTGTTTTAGCATAATTTGCTTTTATGTTAATGCCCTTCATCCAACACTTTTTCCAGTGTGTAGATTACAGCACAAATAATTAAGTTATCTCCACTTTTTTCTCATATATCATATCGCAGCCAGCTACTTGACTCATAGAAACAAATTAGTACGCACAATAATTCAAAATCTTTTTCAAAGTGGTCCACACATTTTTGACAAATAGTTATGGCATTTGAATTTGATTAAACTTTGTCAGATGTGGAACACACCTTGCACAGAGCTCTCCCATTGAATTGTTTTGAAATTTAACACACTATTTTTTTCCTTTCTCGCCTCTGACATCGCCTGCTTCATATACGTTTAATCTCCCAACTTTCCAGTAAGTGTGTGTGTGTGTGTGTGTGTGTGTGTGTGTGTGTGTGTGTGTGTGTGTGTTTGACTGAAGTTTGACACACACACACACACACACACACACACACACACACACACACACACACAGAGAGAGAGAGAGAGAGAGAGAGAGAGAGAGAGAGAGAGAGAGAGAGAGAGAGATGATTTTTCAACATATTTCACTGTATTCATTTATTATCATCGTTCTTTACTCAGAATGTTGAAACTAAATTCTAAGGCTAAAGAACTAGTTGATCTTATTTGTGCCACATTAATGGATCTGATTTATCTAGAATCATATTTTTGGTCAGATTCATAATGTCATGCTTTTCCACACTTAATACAATTGCTTCTTAGTGATTTGTAATTATTTGTAATATACTGTTAATCTCTTTTTAAGGGGAATTGCAGAAGTTCCAGAAAATGTCAGTGATAATGGTTCTGTTGTGGAAGTTTCTGGTGATGTTGGTCCACAGGTGCTTGATGAAATGGCTAGTCCTGTACTTGGACAGGTAATGTAATTTTTACCTAATAAATTTTTGTGTATAGTGCATTAAGAGCTGTTAGTTAACCTGATAATTGGATTATTTAAGCACTGAGTTTCCTAGTGATATATTAATGTCGCCAGAATCCACTCAGTATTGTTGTAAGATTTCAACAACAGTTGCATTGTTTTTAAGATTTTTATTTGTATAAATGGTTAAAATTCTTCTGGTTTAAGGCTTAGAATCATATTTTGGTCACGTTAACAGAATTTGATAGTTCATTATATGTGAATATTTTCAGATGATGCATTTTTAAATTCAGTCTAATATACAGGTCTCCCATTCATCTCAATAGTTTATTAGGTCATTGCAAGGAAAACCATATTACCCTGTTCGTAGTAATAAATAATGCACTTTGATATGTGAACACATCTTTCCCAGAGTTCATAACTGCCTTACTTTCATTCACACAAATATTATTTTCCTCATAGAACACCCTTTAACAGTGAAAACATAATTACTCAGACTACAATTTTTTCAATGGGAGAAGTGTGATGTTCACAGAGAACACATAGTCAGATGCAAATGATTGTGGGTTTATGGATTGCACAATTAAGTTTAGAAGAATATCTTAAAGATTACCTTTCAGGATTACTAGATTTAAACAAACTTTCTTTTTCCTTTCTGGTAGACTGTTTCATGCCTCACTGTGTTTTAATAAATGAATATTGTATTAGATTTGAAGTCTCCTTGATGTTGTTGTTATGCTCTTGACTAATGAAATTATGAGATAGGAGAAAAATTCTCTTTCTCCACAACCCTGCCACTGTCTGGCAGCTTTTTCTGCAAATATGGAAATCTGAGGGGATGATTAAGAGAAAGCTTTCTTTACCTTTTTGTATCTTTTTTATTATTCTTCTGAACACACAACTATGTTTGCTACTTTTATGTACTAAATACATTAGAAGTCACGGTAATAATTAGATATGCCTCCACAAAATTACAGCTGAGCCTGTTACCAAAAGTGTCTATCTACTATGAATAAGTAACCAGAACAATCTCTGATAATGTCCGCGCCGTCGCAGTGACAAAGACAATTGCTCAGTCAGAGAATAAACAAACAGGTACATTGCTGTCTTACTAAGAATGACAGAGGATAGTATATTAAAATATATCACAATAAAATACTTTGCCACATTTCAGTCTTTAAAATAAACATGAAATGTTATAACAGATACTTCACACAAAATGAAGCATGAGATTTTGGCAGGATTACGAAGAAAGTCAGTAGGTTAGGTAATGCTGTCTCCAACCCAAAGGTTGGTTTGAACACCAGGTACTTTACAAGGCTTGGTCCACTGTGTAGTGGCATGTCCTTGCTTTCCAAATGAACTTTATACTGAGTTACCCAGCCGTACATAGGGCAATCAACAGTAAAATGCTTTCTGTGTGGTAACAGTTAAGATAGTTTTCTGTGATGTCAAACATATATTTGTGACTACCACTTAAGTGTTGCTGCTGTAACAAGAAGACTCTGAGTCTGGAATCAGTGTAAAAATTCATTTAGTATTGAAATTACTGTTTGTTACTGTCATTTCATAGACTTTAGTTGACAAGCATGTTCTCCTTGTTTCTGGCATTTTGTTTGCTTTAGTATCGATTTTGAGTTCAAAATATGCTATAATGAGGAGAAGCATATGACAAAAATGATTTGTGAAATCCTTTGTGAGTCGTCATGTAATGAAACCAGTGTATTTGACAGCAATTCACATTACATGTCATCTGAAAGTGTTTCTATGTCTAGATTTGTTTGGAAGTGCATATATTATTTTCATGTATTACGCTGTTATAAATGCTTCTACTGTAGGCACATCAGGAAATGAATTGGTGCACATGCGTAATCTTCTATGTATACACCTGTTAAAAGTAGAGAAAGATGTAACTATGATGACAGCTGACAAATGCAGATGAAATTCCTGACGTAATTGCATACACAGGCTCTTGTAAATTGAAACAGATTGGAAGACTTGATGAATCAAGTAAACCTTTAGATAGATGTTCAAACTATGGAAGAAATGAAACAAATCTTTGCTATTTTGCTGCCAATAAGAGAGATACTTGGCACAGGAGTATAATTCTGCTGAAATTTTTGCCGTTTTGCCAAAAGATCATCTTATAAACACATTACCCATGTTTCAACTGAAAGCCAGCACAAAGGCAAAAAAGAAAGGTAAACAAAGGTTTTATGCACATTTGTAAAGATAAGCTGCTCCTGAATTCGTAGAGAGAGAAATTTGAAATGTTATTATCCAGAAGAAGCCATAACATTTGATGAAGGGACTTACATCTTTCAAGGGGAGAGTACACTTCATGGTTTGTATGGCCAATATGGAATGAAACCATAGTCCATTCCGAATCGAGAACTGATAATGTATGGAATTTTGAAGCATATCACAGAAAAGATGAGGCAGTAGATAGCAGTATAGTGTTGACATATTTGACCAGCAAACTGATAACTATACACTGACTAGTGAATCATTATGACCACTTCCCACCACAATATTGAGAGTGTGTGGCGACATTGTGAGCGTGAGACACAGTAAGGGAAGTATATAACCAGAGCAGTGATGAATGAGAAAACATTCTCGCTATGATAAAGGTCATAAATGGGAAAATCCACTGATATCAGTGACTTTGACAAACGGCAAATTATGGCCCTTCTTTGAAACATGAAACTGGTTTGATGTTTGTGTGCTACTACGTGTGCATCTATGAAAAGTAGTTGATGGATGGTGAAACCATGAGTAGGTGACCAGGTGTTGGACAACTCTACCTCATCACAGAACATGACAGTTTGACTGTAAAGCAGATTACGTAGCTGTCTGTGGCTGATCTAATGACAGAGTACAGTGCTAATTCAGGCACAAGTGTTTCAGATCATATCACTTTCCGCACATTGTTGAACTTGGCACTGTGCAGCAGACAACCCCTACTTGTTCTTATGTTGACCCAGTGACATTATCAATTGCAATTGCAGTGGGCCATGGTTAACTTAGATTGCACACTGGGTAAATGGAAACATGTCGTGTGCTCAGATGATGCAAGTTTGTTGTTACATCAGGTCAGTGGGCATGGCCATCTACACCACCATCCAGGTGAATGGTTACTCAAAGCTTGCATTGTGCTGTGACTGCAGCTCAGACTATGTTGTTGCAGAGATTCATGTGGGTTTTCTTGTGATCTGGAGCAGTAATTGAAGGACCATGACAGCTATGGACTATATGAATATTATTGGTGACCAGTTGTGTGTCTTTATGCTTGATGTCCTCCCCAAGGGTGATGGCATCTTCAAGCAGGGTAACAGTCACAAAGCCAGATGTGTACTACAGTGGTTTGAGGAGCATATTAGTGAACTCTTGTTAAATGTCTTGGGCATCAGCTGATCTGACCTGAACCTGATGGAACGCACACTATTGTTCATAAGCTCCACACTCTCAAACCACCTGCATGTAATTTATGGGAACCGTGTGAGCTATGAATAGCCATTGTGTGCCACAGTCTCTCCATGTCCTGCATAACTGCTGCTGTTTGCATTCCAAAGGTGAACCAAGCCACTATTAAGCAGATGGCCAGAATTGTTTGGTTTATCTGTGTAGGACATACTGTGCACATTAATTGTTTCTAAATAAATTTACAGTCAGCTGAAGATTTAGTTAAATCTAATAGTGGTCTTGTTGGTGTTAGACTGTTAAAAGCACTAAGGAGTGCAAAGCTAAAAGAAGTAAAACAAGCCTGCTATCACAAAAGTAACATGCTTGTCTCTTGCTGGAAGGTTGTCTCTTGGTGGAAGGATAAGATATATGTTTGGAAGTGAAATAATGGAGGAGGTGGGCTTTTGACTGCATTGTAACAGTAATATCTTATGCCCGAAACTGCACAGCACAATGACAAAAAAACTCAATATAATGAAGTTTAGGCAGATAATATGTATTGACATGGTGTTTCCTGTGCAGAAATCAACAGAGAGCTTTTTGTGAAGATCAGGAAGAACATGTTGATTGTCAGAAAAGAACTTCCTTAATAATTCCACAGTAGCAGAAGGGAAGAAAAAAGAACACTGGAGGTGTGTAGTACACAATGGAAAGAAAATGTTGCCAATAAGGGTGCATCATAAAAGTACAGCAAATGTAATGTTACAATATGTATCCCTTATTGCTGTAAGTGGGTCATAGTGAATTGACTATGAATGCAAAATTTCACTCTAATTTTGTATTTTATTTATTTGTCATTTAAATGGGTCTGTAGAAGAAATTGAAACAAAATAGCCATCCATTTATTTATGTAGTTAAAACTATTTTTTTAAATTTTTTCTGCAGTAAATGCTAATGAGTTGGAGTATCATGTGGATTCAATTTAAACTGTATCGATTTCAAAATTCATGTGTATTATGTGACATGTCCACAAGAAGTAAAAAGGTTTTTAAAATCCTAGCTACAAATTTCTGCAAAAAAAGTAAGTTATCACTTGCAAAGAATAGATTATAGCTAGTCTACTGGTAACGTCGTCAGCTACAAGACCAGCAAATTAAGTTTTAATTTAGACTTTGAACCACGGTACAATGTAGTATTCCTTACATATACGAATCATTCCCAGGTAAAAGAAGGGGTAAGTGCCAGGGAAAATCATAGAACTGGCTCAAGACAGAAACCCCAGAGAGTTGGATTTGTTGTCCAACACCAAACCACTCCTTAATGGCAAACACACAAGGGGAAACTTACAAAGCCGAAGTATCTGAAAAATGGAAAGTTAAAAAACTGTTATTACATAGCTATGGTGAAGTATATATCTGTACTAGCAGATCTGAACACCTGATTAGAAGAAATCTTCCTGTAGGCTGTGAACTCCCTCGCTTTGATAATAATTCTTCCTTGTCAGTTATGATTTGTTTCATCATTAGAGTTATTTGATGATTCATTTAGTGGACTCCACTAAGCACAGTGGATTGAGATGTCACGATTAGGTTATAATATTCTTTGTTGTTCAAACTCTGTTGTTGAGTTACAGTAACAAAATCATGCTATGTGATTTAAATAAAACTTCAACTTTCATAAATGCTTTAATGATTGGGCAACATTCCCTACTTTCAAATTACTGTACAATATTATTCAGACATGTGTCCCAACATTTGGTATGGAGCTTGGCTACCAATAGAATTATAAGGGTGCAAAGCAGAGACATCTCTACATTGTTGGGATAGTGTTGCGGGCAGGGATTTTCACTGCCCGGGAACTGGGTGTTTGTGTTGCCCTTATCAATTCTTCTTCATCATCATCATCATCATCATCATCATCATTATCATCATCATCATCATCATGTAGAACATCTTTCAGCACTAGTAGAACATGATTAGCAAGTTAACATTTATTTGTTCAGATTTACATTTCTGTGTCTTCTCGCCAGCCTCGGCTGATGTTTTGTGCAAGTGACATGGTGGAATTCTGCTGGCTCTTATTGTCAAGTAGACTGGCCGATCACCAATGCTGCTACATAAGCAATTCAGGTGAAGTCTTGTGGGCTGCCATCTGGCAGTCTGGAGGTGAAGCTGTAGAGTATGTGCATCATACTGTGTTAGAGCATCCTCAATCCACTCTGGAAGATGAGGATGACCCACGATGATCCATCGGTATGTAGCATGCTTTTGGAAGTCATGTAATCTGCTGATCGTGGCATTACCATACAGTTAGGCTCTGGCACCCTCACGCATCCCATCAGCAATGTGGTAGGCGGTACCGATGCAAAGTCCCATGAGTGGCAGGTCATGGTTATTCTGATGTTGCCATCACTGAAACGGCAAGCAGCGTGTTCACGAGAGGTGCTGGAATGCCTTACACATGAATGTCTCTACACCATAATAATCATTGAATCGAGTGTTTTGGTACAAATGTCATCAATCCTAATGACCAACTTCATTCAGAGATGGGGAACATTGTTGTTATGGAGATTGGCAGAAGTCAATGACGTGAGGCTCTTTTATCATCACATGTTGCTTGCTTCTTTAATAGTGATCAGCAGTCCTCATTCCAGTGTGTTTGTTTAACAATTTGTTATTGGCTCGTAACTGTGTTGTCAAGTCTCTGAAATGTGTTCTTGCATCAGATGTAGTGCTTGTTGCTTCATGTAACAAGAGCTAATGAATATATCCCTGTCTCTCTCAGTTGACACTATGCTCAATATGCAACTTGTGCCTGGCAAGTGCACCAATGCAGCAACATGTGCTCACATATGTAACAGACTTATACAGTGTTGATTGTTTCTTTCTGCTACATAGCTATGTGGTTGTGCTACTGTAACATAAAGAAAAATTTCTTTCCCTTTTCTACTCTGCAGTGTAAGATAATACTACCTCTAACAGACAGTTTATGAGTGACTACATATGTAGACTCCATTTTGTCTGCCACACAGGCACATGCTGTAAAACCAGAAACTGTGACACTAATTATTGAGGCCAGAAATGCGTAACTCTGTGTTGTCATGTGTCGCAGAGGCTGTATTTACTCTTTTATCAGTTGAGATGCTGGCCCAGCCTCTTTGCCTTTAAATGTGTCTGCCTGTGTCTGTATCGTGGGGATGTGTGTGTGTGTGTGTGTGTGTGTGTGTGTGTGTGTGCGCGCGTGCGCGCGTGCGCGCTCGCTCGCGGGATTGGAATGACTTCTTACTCTCTCCCTTAAAACCCACATCCTTTCGTCTTTTCCTCTCTTTCCCTCTTTCCCGATGAAGCAACCTTGGATTGCGAAAGCTTGAAATTTATGTGTGTGTTTGTGTGTTTTTTATTGTGTCTATCTACCAGCGCTTTCTCGTTTGGAAAGTCAATACAAATAATGAGGTATATTAAAGTAATAGAAGCCATATTTTCTCAAAGTACTGTGCAGATCATTTATTACTGCACACAGTATGAAGTTAACTAAAGTTCGGCATAATGCCCTTATTTTACTCATTGTATTATTAAACTTGTTTTGGCAATGTAATTTTTACAATTCAGGTAATCTAACAGGTGATATAACTAGTAAATATTGTAATTATTTGTAAAGAAAGTTCTTTCTTTGTTCTTCAATTTTTCTGATAATCACCAGACAACATTGCCTGATGTTAGAATTGGCAGGATGGTTTGTAGACTTTCC
Organism: Schistocerca gregaria; assembly: GCF_023897955.1. Taxonomy (NCBI): domain Eukaryota; kingdom Metazoa; phylum Arthropoda; class Insecta; order Orthoptera; family Acrididae; genus Schistocerca; species Schistocerca gregaria. The sequence goes on from NC_064920.1 coordinate 198,439,968, forward strand.
TATATACATAAACTTCCTCTTTTAGCATTTAAATAGTTATACAGTTGGTCTGTTTGCTGAAGCGTGTATGTGAATACTTAGTTTACTGATAAGTGTATGATAATACTCTCACAAAAACAGTTCCTTTCCATTTTATGATTTCTTTTATATCAAGTAGCAAAATAAATAAATAAATAAATAAAATTTTGGTGCATTCAGGACGACGACAGTTCAATCTCATGCCCGGCCATCCTGATTTAGGTTTTCCATGATTTCTCTAAATCTCTCCAGGCAAATGCTGGGATGGTTCCTTTGAAAGGGCACGGCTGACTTCCTTCCCTAATCCGATGAGACCAGATGACCTCGCTGTTTGGTCTCCTTCCCCAAACAACCCAACCCCAAAAAATAATTACTCCCCCCCCCCCCCCCCCCCCCCCCCTGTTCCCACTACCCTCCTCATAAAGCTTTGTTTTGCACAGTTATTTTGCCCAAGGAGACTTAAATCCAAAACATTACTGCATATTGTCTCATGAAATGGTGAATAAAGTTAGTTTCAAATCCAAGTATGCGCACTGCTGTGTGATATAAAAAAATTTATCTTCATTCAAAATTGTTTGAGGCCAAACGTTCAGCGTATATGTAGTTCTGATTCATTACATAACATTTAGACAGTTATGACATGTAAAACAAGATCTCTCAGAAAGTGAATAAGTTGCTGCTAAAAGCAGTGTAGTTGGCTACTGTTTTTAAAACACAACTCGTACACTCATATCGCTGTGTTCAGTCTCTTGATCTGTGTTTCATGTGAGAATTGAGTGTTGAACTGTCTTTCTGCAAATTTTAGCTGCCTGACTTTTTTTTATGACTTGCAGGGTGATAATGGTGAAGACATGGAGGCACAAGCCCTTTATTCTTGGAGAGCCAGGAAGTCTAGTCAGTTGTCATTTAATAAGGGAGATGTCATCAGAGTCAAAGAACAACAAGAGCAGTGGTGTTACGGTGAACTAGCTGGTGTAGATGGTTGGTTTCCAAAATCTTATGTGAAGTTAACTCCTTCACAGTTGCAGGAAGGAGAAAAGGGTAGGTTTATATCTAATTGCAGGAACTCTTTTCATAGATTATGAAATTACAAAAATTTACTCTGAATAAATAGTGGGTCCTCATGGCAGGTGCTTGATGGGTCTGTTTGGTCTACAGCAGTACACAAAATATTGCTCAAAATTACAGTGTGTACTAAACAAGCTAATAGGTAGAAAGTAAGTCTGTATTATTTTGAAGCATATTTTATTTTGTAAAAAATATTTAAAAGGAATTGTAGATGCTAGATTTTTGGTCATTTTATGTCACATGAAAGTAACTTCCAGCCCTACTATCCCCCTCTATTCAGTATATATTTGCCATGCATAATGGTACTGCATTTACTTCATAATATGTCAGAAGACATTATTTATGCACTATTATTCCACTGACAATCACCAGAACATTCAGAATGGACCACACACACACACACCTTTCAGTTTGTTCAGTTTCATCAGAATACGTAGAACTTTTAAATTTTGTAAAAGTTGTCACTGCTGCTTGTATTTTATCATAAAAATTGCAATTGCTATAGAAGTGGAGTGATTTATTTCTGCAGATGTTGTTAATATGATGGTTACTAATAAAAATTTGGTTGTTACTTTTACAGAATATTATGTGGCCATGTATCCTTATCAGTCTGTTGAACCTGGTGATCTTAGTTTCTTACAAGGTGAAATGATACTTGTTACAAAGAAAGAGGGAGACTGGTGGACTGGAATCATAGGAGATAGACATGGAATATTTCCTTCAAATTATGTACAGAGAGCACCATCTGGAGTGAGTATTGATTTATCTTCTGACATAAGGAAGAAAGGCAGACTTTGGTGTGTGTAAATGTGCATATTCTCTCTCTCTCTCTCTCTCTCTCTCTCTCTCTCTCTCTCTCTCTCTCTCTCTTCCCCCCCCCCCCTCTCCCTCACCCCTCCCCCACATAAAATAACCTAAGGGTTGGAGAAGAGATGGTGTAGAATAGGAGGCAGAGACAACTAAGAGAAAATGTGAGGATGAAGGTTCACAGACTGTCAAATCTGTTGATCAGTCTAAAGTTAGGTGATCAGAGAGGAGTTATCTGACATAAGCTGCTGATTTTTGCATGGGGGTAATTAGGAGAAAGAGTGAGAACAGAGTGAAGCACAAGCTATAGCAGAGATTGAGGACAGAGGGATTGCAAGACCAAAGGACAAGTTGAAGTAGATCGCATGAACATAATCCAGAAAAGGAATTATGGGGAGAGGATTCACGTAGCACTAATTAATTCTGTCAGTTGTTGACGATGTTTTGTGCTGAGCTGCAAGCTCTGCCACTAGGTACGCAATCTTACCTCTTGCCACAGTTTTAGAGTGGCCGTTCATCCTAACGGGCTGCTGCTTGATGTTCCTGCCCACATAAAATGCAGCACAGAAGATGCAGTCGTTACTTCTGACAAATTAAGACAAGCTTAAGACAGGTCTATATTAATATGTACTATGGGTTGCACAGGACAGATCTTGCACATTTTCCTTTTATGGATATGACTTGTAAGGCAAAGTACTGGAAGGAGAAGTGACATAAAAACATACTAGGATGGTTTGGAGGAAGGGTGAATGTCAGAATTCCTCTTTCAGAGAGGTACAATGGATTTGTTGGGGGGGGGGGGGGGGTTAATTCCTGATGCAGGGTATGATAAAAAGTATCCAAAACTCTCACAGAGGGTGTATTTCTGCTGTTTCTATCATAGATAATATTAGATAATAATAATGATGTGGTTCGTTTTTATAACTGTTTAGTGGGACCATGTTTTTGGGAGGCAATCTGGAGGCCTTTGGTATATTGCGCATATGAGTGTTCATCACTGAAAATGCATTGTGCATAGGTGGCTAATTCTACTGGACTGATCTTTTTGTATGAAGGGCTGCAAAGCCATACTTTGGCCCATTGAAGAGTTGATGATCATGTCACAGATGTCACAGTGTGTGCCACTGGGTGCGACATGATTTGTTTCAATTACTGCTTCACAGCATGCAGAATCTGAATCATCATCATAACATCAGCTTCTCTGAATGTAGGTGGGAACTGACCCATTAACACAGCTTACAAATCTTTATTTGGACTGCTCTGTCCCTAGTCTCCCTTTCCCTTTTATCCTCTCTCCTGCCCACAACCACTCTTCCCTGTCTCCCGCGCCACAGCATCTCTAGGCCTTTACCTCTGCCAAATTTGTCTCACCTGCTCTGCTCGATGAGATTAAGTCCTTCACTCCAGTTGAGCCATAATATTGGGACAGTGTGCTCCCCCCTCCCCGCTTTCTCTCTCTCTCTCTCTCTCTCTCTCTCTCTCTCTCTCTCTCTCTCTCTCTCTCTCTCTCTCTGTGCGTGCGTGCGCGTCATGGTAAATGTTTGTTTTAGTCAGACAATGCAGTAACCCTCAGTTAAGGTCTATCCATCATGCATTATTAACAGATCACTGTCGTAAATTCCATTTTTTAGTGTGTAGTAAGTGTACCATGGTATAGTGATTTTAAATACTAAATAAAATTTACATCAATAATATGGAGGAGTGTGTTGTGTGCATGTTAGTAACAGACTACATCCTGAGTTTCGCTTTTGTAGTCTGCTGTAGTATCAGATGAGCCTGCTGAACCTGTAAAGGAAAACCACATAACAGATGTAACAGTCTCAGAAGTAGCAGCTGCCCCAGTCTCACCCACTCCACAACAGGAAGAACAGGTGAGGACAGCGACATCCAACTTCATTATATGTCTTGCAAGGTTACTTGTAATAGTATAGATAATGGGAAAACTTTATTTACACTATAACATTTTCTTTAGAATGAGGAAGTTAATTTCTAGTAAGAGTTTTCTATAACTGAAAGAAGTATCAAGACTGTAGGAAAAGATAGATTCTTACTTACTGTAAAGATAACATGCTAAGTTGCAGACAGCCACAATTAAGACACTTACATGTAAGCTCTTGGCCACAGGCTTCATCGTAAAAAGAGAAACACACACCATTCAGTCACACAAGCAGTCCCACCTCATGCACATGTGACTGTTGACTCCAGCAGCTCAGGCCAGAATGCAGCTATCACTGTAAAGAAATTATTTTAAATTACCCATTTTCATACTTCTGTAATGTCGTACAATGTACAGAGAGACTATGAAAAAGATGTTAAGAGTTTCTCTTATTGTCTTCCCATCACTAAACAATATTTGTTCTATGAAATTTGTTAGTTTTGAGATATATAATTATTAAATAATATATTAAACCTTTATGTGCTTTCTTTCTTCATTTTTAAATACGGCCTTTTGAAGTGTGTCAGTTTCAGTAATTCCTCAAGAAACAGACCCAGTAAACAAGGGGTTTTAGAGTTGGTTGTTTATTCCTCACAGTGATATTCTTCATGAGAAAGAATTGTGACAAATTATTGTAAAAATGGGTTTTACTTATTACTAACAGTATGAATTAGGACAGATTGCTACTCACCATATAAAGGAGGCGTTGAGCAGCAGATAGGTGCCTCAGGAAGTAGACCATTAGAAAATAGCAGCTTCTGAACACTCTTGTGACTTGATACCGTAACTCAGTACCACCCGGGGCTGGTGCCCCAGGCAAATTAGTAAGAAAATCAGGAAATGGGGTGAAAAAATGTATAAAGTTTTGAAACTTCGTGAGAATACTCATATGAGATATAGGAATAAGACACACAAAAGTTCCCCTTCAAATGGAGGGAAGGGGGAGCGCAGCCCCCTTTCATCACCTCCAAAAGTAAATTTGTATTATATTTTAAATTCCTATGCAAAAAGGCTCATTTTTTGAACAGAGCTCTTGTTAGAAAATATATTCCTCGCAAAATTGTACATGAAAAAGATCTTGTGCAGCTTTTCATTTATACAAATGGTATTTGAGGTATAAGAATTGGTATAGGATTCTGTTAACGTAATAGTTTGTAGTTTAGGTTGCTTTGTACTATTTAAATGAAAAGCGTAATTAAGTGTATGGAAGTATTTCATGACCTACATATTCTACTTGATGTTGTTTTCTTTGCGATCAGTATTGTTGAAATCAGGAGTACGTGCCAACAATGAAAACGTAAAGTTTCCCTTCCCATTCACTCAGTGCTCCACTACCACTATTGTCGCTGCTGTTTCTTCGTACCCAGTGTCCAGTTCAGTTGAGTTAGTGTTGTTAGCTGTCAAAGTAGTGCCAGAGAGTTCTATTTTTGTGACAGCATTCATCAGTTTGTTGTGTTATGAAGTGCTTCTTCTTAGCCTTTAACTTGCAAGGAGACTTTTCTGTAACATATACCACAAGGTGTATTATCTGGGACCCCTATATTTAAACCGAGATTTAAGGTTGAAATCATTTGAAATTTTTAATTTATGCTGTATAACATTTACTTTTACAATTATTTTATTTTATTGTACTTAACAAAGCCTGCAGCATTTTACTATTTATCACACAAAAAGATATATATATAAAAACAAAGATGCTGTAACTTACTAAACGAAAGCGTTGGTATGTTGATAAAGACAAAAACACACACACACACACACACACACACACACACACATTTCAAGCTTTCACAACCCATGGTTGCTTCATCTGGAAAGAGGGAAGGAGAGGGAAAGACAAAAGGGTGTGGGTTTTAAGGGAGAGGGTAAGGAGTCATTCCAATCACAGGAGCGGAAAGACTTACCTTCGGGGTGAAAAGGGACAGGTATACTCTCTCTCTCTCTCTCTCTCTCTCTCTCTCTCACACACACATATCAATCCGCACATATACGCACACAAGCAGACATATGTAAAGGCAAAGAGTTTGGACAGAGATGTCAGTCGAGGCGGGAGTACAGATGCAAAGATGTTGTTGAATGACAGGTGAGGTATGAACGGTGGCAACTTTAAATTAGCGGAGGTTGAGGCCTGGTGGGTAACGGGAAGAGAGGATATATTGAAGGGCAAGTTCCCATCTCCAGAGTTCTGATAGGTTGGTGTCAGTGGGAAGTATCCAGATAACCCGGACGGTGTAACACTGTGCCAAGATGTGCTAGCCATGCACCAAGGCAAGTTTAGCCACAGGGTGACAGTGTTTGTTGGTAATGAGGATCACCCTGTGGCTAAACATGCCTTGGTGCATGGCCAGCACATCTTGGCACAGTGTAAGTCTTTCCGCTCCCGTGATTGGAATGACTACTTACCCTCTCCCTTAAAACCCACATCCTTTCGTCTTTCCCTCTCCTTCCCTCCTTCCTGATGAAGCAACCGTGGGTTGCGAAAGCTTGAAATTTGTGTGTGTTTGTGTTTATTTTTGTCTCTATCAACATGCCAACGCTTTCGTTTGGTAAGTTACAGCATATTTGTTTTTAGGTATATTTTTCCCATGTGGAATGTTTCCCTCTATTCACAAACAGACTGTTAGAGTACTGAATTTTACATTCTGAAAAATTATACAATCTTTGTAGTAAATAAATTTCCAGATAAATCTAAATTCCAGGCTTTAAATTTGCACATAAAAATTCCATCTGATGGGTACAAAAAGAAAGTCCGTCAAATTGATATTCTTTGTTGGGGACTACATTTTTCTTATCAACACTCAGAACACATTAGATTTTAACAGACATTTTAAGTATTTCTTGAAGGAACAGACAGATCCCCATCATAACTTTTCTGAAATTCTTCCTCTGAATGATGCTCTTGTTTGATAGCTGTATTGTGATGACTGGCTAATGTAAAACCATCATCTTTTTCATTTATTTCTTGATCTACGTCACTGACACCTTCATCCTGAGACCAACTAACAATTTTGTCAATCTCGGGAAAGTTCTATACGGTACCCTATTGAAGGAAACAGGTAGTTCACGTGTTACCTATCAGTAACATGTGTCAACAATAAACACAGAAGCCAATAATGCAACCGACAACAAAACATCATAGGCTTGGCAATTTAAGGAGGGTAGGGGGAGTATAGAAGCATTCCACCACAACTGGCCTCGGAGAGTGAGTTCGAAAATTTTCACGCAGTCTTAGAGACCACACTTCATGAGTTAAGGGGTCTCATTTCTTTTGCCTGGACTGAGAAAACAATATGCTGGGCCCTACTACCTATTTTATTTGTGGTAAATCTGTTTCGGATGGCGAGAGATCAATAGTGATTAAGGGCTTGGAAACTCTGATACGCGTCAGCAAGGAACGGTAGGATGGGGCTCATAATATTCTACAGAATGCTGGACTGATTAAAGTGGATAAGGTATCTCGACATGAATATATTAAGGAATGTAGTATAAGAAAAGTAATTAATCAGAATGTTGCATGAGCAGATGATAAAAGTTTGATATCCTCTTCCTCTCATAGATTCAATTTAAAAAAATACTGTTTCATGTATGCTGAAAAGTGTGACATAGAGGCCAAAAAGAAAAAGAAAAAACACTCCACAAATGCCATGGAGTGTTTGAAGTTCACTCTTTAACTGTGAGACATATGCTGCTTGAGAAAGCAGAAAAATGCAATTGTGATTTCGGTAGAAAGGTTTCCAAATGCATCAACAATGTTTTGTAACTGTAGAGGCCCATTATCATAAAGATTGCTTTGCTAAATTAGTGTCGAATCCCTCCTCTGTTCGAAAAAGAGACATCCCTCAAGATACCAATTTATATGCCGCTTTTTAAGAATTATGCAGATTTATAGATAGTTCAGAGGAATGTCAATTTTCACTGCTTGATTTGCTGCAGAAAGTTAATGAATGTCTCCCAGAAGGAGACACAATGACTATAAAAACTCTGAAAAGTAAACTGACTGAACACTTCAGTGATGGGATCTTGTTTGCCACAATGCCAAAAAATCCCCCCAGTTGTATGCTTTCGTGGCAGTGGCCGCAAACTTTTCAATCGGTGGTACAATGAATGAGCTGTTAATGAAAAAGATGAGAGAAAGAGGATAGTAGAAGGGGCAGCAGCTATCATCCGTGAAGATATACGAATGAATCCTTACAGTATTGCCATTTATCCAGATACCAATGACTTGACAGAGAATGCTGAAGTTATGGTTCCTGCCACTTCACATCAATTTGTGAAGGGTGTGGTTGTGTCAAAAAAGGAAGGTAGTGAACAGTCCCCTTTAAAAAAATGTACAGCATGATCTCATGCAATTGGGTCAGCTACCAGGTCTCGTTCATTTATCTTCCCACTGCAACTTCGTCTTGCAGTGTACTTGTTTTGTAAAGTGGTATCAAAAACCATTGTTGAAATTGTCTCGAATGTGGGTTTCTGCTCTTTATATAGCACTGTGACCTTATTTGAGGATTCTGCCATTGTTCTGGAAACAAAATATTTCAAATGATTCATTCTCACAGTTCGTTTTTGATAATGCTGACTTCAATATTGCAACAATGACAGGCAAAGGTACATTCCATGCTGTGCGTAGAGTCAGGTGTGGGACTCCAGGGAAAGCGATAGAACATCAGAAAGTAACGAAACTGTGTGTCATGTTGAGCTCTACTGAAACACCGAATGCCCAAAAGATTAGTCTGCTAGCATTACAAAAGCAGAATAGAGTTGGAATTCAAGGAATTGTTGTGCAAAGTGTTAACTCAGAACAATCATTGAAAGCAACAGCATTTACCAATCACAATTTTACTTGGATGATTGGAAAGTTTTTACAGCTTTCTATTCCTGCATGTCAAGGTTTTTTCGAGAAAATCACAACTGGAAATGTATTAGCACTTAGATTCAACAACCAGCCCACAGATTATAGTACTATTTTAACTACTTTAACTTACGCCATCACGGAGAGTAAGAAGACCACACAGCAAACATGTATCATGATATTTGATCAACTGCTCTATGTGAAAGCTAAGATATAGTTGCAGTGGAGGTTAATGGAGGGAATGAGCTGTTCACTAATATAGTTATTCAATTAGCAGGCTTTCACTTGATGTCTTTTCTAGGAACAGTAGGATTCTTAACGAGAGACAGTGAACTTTTGGACACCGTAGATGCTGCAGCTTTCCTGTTTTTTACTTCATGATCCCCTAAGAGTGTTTTCCCGAAGTTTCAAAACTTTATAAATTTTTTTCCCCCATTTTTCCTAATTTGCACACCTGAATCACATTCCCCACTAGGCTCTCAGCTGCCTCTCATTGTGCCCTGGAACTACAAATATCCTCCCAACCACTCCCATATTGCTATTCTGCCATCCACCCAACCTGCACAATAATATTTCCTGCAGCTGTTCCACCCCTGCTTCAAAACCCCTTGCCCTGTGGCTCATATCCATGCATAGACCCAGATGTAAGAGCTGTCCCATACAACCTCCCAGTACCAGCTACGCCAATCCTGTCACAGACTACTTAATTACAACCATTATACAGCATCCTAATTAGACATCACAACCACAAGTAAGCTGTCCGTCCTCTTGAACGGCTACTTCCAAATGTGGGCATGAGACAGCTGGACCTCCCAGTTGGCGAGAATGCAGTGCGACACAGTGTGCTTGACTCAAGTGACTGCCTCAAGGGCCATACTATTTGAATTATTCCCACCAACACCAGCTTTTCTGAGCTACACAGATTGGAATTTTCTTGCAACATATCCTTAATACTTGTAACGTCCCTGACTTCAACCTTTGCTAGTCTTCGTCTCCCACCTGCCTCATCCCCTTTGCTGCTCCAGCTCCAGCCAGGGGAGGTGCTTGTGTGGATCTGTGTGTTTTTTACTTCAGAAGAAGGCATTTTGACCAAAAGCTAAAATGTATAACAATTTTTTCATTGTGCCTGTCTGTGATTCTGTCTCCTCTGTACGGTGAGCTGCAGTCTATCCTTGTTGTAATTAAGTTGTAATGAGCATCACATACATAATTCTTTGCGTTGAGTTGTGAGTTTCATATTTGCACTCTAGTCTTCCACCATTACCATAAATGAAAAATTGCGTCCTACTGCCAGTATTAAAATATTTACTTGTACCAGAAAGAAAAATAGTTCCATTTCGTATTGACTACTATACTGTATAGAATGTCAAATTTGTTATGTCTTTTGCTATATAATCACTTACACTCTCACACCATTCAAAACTTCAAATATCACTTAAAATTATTACTATAAAGATTGTCTAGATTTTTATTTTCATTGTTAGTCTGTTGTACAGAAGTAGATTGTATAGAGAGAGTATGCACAACTGTTGTAAGTTGTCACTGTTTACTAAGAAGGTAATTTAATTCAGTATGACCTTTCCACTTGTTTTTATTAATAACAACATGCACTGTGTATTGCTTTGTGTGTGCATAACCCATTGTTGTGTGTGCTAATAAGAAATCTCTTGTACATCAAGCCTGCAAATGAGAAAACCCTTGGGACTCCAGACTTCACTGCTATGTCTGCTGCAGCTCAGGTAAGCATTCACAGTCCATATGAATATCAGATAGTCTGCAGAAGAAAGTGAAGTCATAACATGTTTGTTGATTGAATTCTAACTAATGTTTTGCAATGCGTTACTTTAAACAGCCCTTTAGAAATATGATAATATTGTATTTTTTTTTAAATTTAAATATATGTCAATGTCGTAAACGAGTAAGTTAACTGAAGGCCTCTTCCCACGTTCAACATAAATTTCTACACTGATTGTAAAGACCAGGATGGGAAAGGGGGGAGAAGGGGGGATGGCAAGCGTGTAAGTTGTTGCATTCTGTGTTCTGAGTACTCATTATAGAAGTCATTACAAAACCTAAATAAATTATTCTTAGATTTGTGGGATTTTCTGGGCTATAATAAAGTGACAGATAACGGATTTGTCAGCCCACCTGTAACAGTATCATAAACAGTAAACAACTCAAAAACAGCAACCAATTTGGCAGCAATAACAGCTAATCCTTGATGAGAGGTTACATAAAAAGAAGTGTGTGCAGATCAGGCCAGCTGGCTCCAACGGTTCTGTTGCATATGTGCGCAGAAGTCATATGGGGGCAAGTGTGTGCCCATTAAAGATTGTCTGCCTGCATAGGGTGTGTTCACACCATAAGGACTACCTGCATACCTGGATGACAGGTGCTAAGCTAGCTGGCACACACATAGCAGAAATACACTCTGGTCCATGGAGTTCCAGTAAAGGCACAAAAAGAAATTAAATGATGCAAGAGTAGAAATCCTCAGGGCAGAGGTAGTTGCAGTACAATGCAAAATAGGCAAAAATGTTGAGAAGCCTGAATTTGGGGAAGGGGGTTATTTAAAGAAATAAATAATCCTTATAAATGTTTGACAGACTTTCCAATTTAAGCTATTCTTATCTTGTTCAAATACAAAAATTGACTGGGTGCGAGTAGAGCTTGTGCTCTTAGGGTTCCGTGAGAACTTTATTATATATACAGGGTGGTCAGAAACAGTCTAAAAAGCTTGTAAGGGTGTTGCAGGGGAGGTTGTGCTGAATAATTATTAAGAAGTGTCATTTCAGAGTTAGTCAGTCAGGTTGTTGCCCACACAAGTTCAAGCAGCTCACCAGATGCAGTTAGTATTAGTTGTTATCATAGTGTAGATGAAAGCACATGAGACTGCTTATCATTTGGCTCAGGTTCGACTGCCATCCTGTATCCAATTCTTGTATCACACTCTTGTTTGGTTTTATGAAACCAAACAAATAACATGTTTGGCAACACAGTCTCTGGCAGACTGTTTCAGTATGCAAGCACACAGCCTGAGTGCCTAATTTCAGTGCTGATTAACTTAGAAGTGGCACAACATACAGAATTTTTTCTTAAAAATTATTTCTCGGCACAAGTGCTATGTAACAACTTTACAAAATTCTCGTACTGTTCCGGACTTCCTTGTATAGACAGTTCATCCATTCCGGGAATCGAAAATCTCAATAATTTTTGCCTGCTATCTAAATTGATAGTGGAAACATATTGGTCCTGGGGACTCAAAGACTTTAGAAAATGTTTTAATTTCAGTTTTGAAGTTTGATAACAAATGACAAAAAATTTCATGTAATATAAATACAGAGTAATGCTTTTCAAATTTTTATTTCATTTACTTGTAATGTTAAACCTTGCTTCTTATCCAGTTTCCTGATTCTAGGGCAACGGAAAGTATCCTATGGGTTTTAATAAGTGAGTTTGTGAGTATCAGTATATGTGACATAAACGGTCATATCTCTTGAATTTGTTGTCTTAGAAGATTACATGTTTTACACCACTAAGACACTTTAGATCTTAGTGTGTCACATAATGCTCAAGTTGATACATCGTCCCACTCCTGAGGAAAAGTTTTTTCAACAGTCAGTGAGACGAACAGCAAAGTGATCCTGTAAGGGTTCTATTTCTACTGATTGAGGTACAGAATCCTAAAAATGACATTGAATAAGTTTCAGTTAGTTAAACTTGATAACTCCCAGAAATGTTTGGCAACATAAAGTAGCTTAAGATTCCTTAAGTGAACACCTATCAGGATGCAAATTTGTAAATACCTTCAGATATTTTTCTATCAGGAGTGAAATTAACAAATTATTTAAAATGTTTAGCTTGGAAGTCATAAATATAAATTAAGCAACTGAGGCAGTTTGGATATTGGACTTAGTTGATTATAGTGACTTAAAGAGTAAAACTGTCAACTGTAGATGTTAATACAATCAATGTGAATATACTGAAAGCCTGAACTTATTAGCAGGTGGCCAGCCTTTCATAATCTAAGTATACAATAATTTCATTGTATGTTAATAGATTATTTGTGGAAGTTTTACTTATCAATAATTTCTGAGATATCGCTAATTTGTCAAAATAAGTATTGTGATTGTTAATAACTTTTTTATGGGAAAAACTGTTAAAGAACACCACTTTCAATTCACATGGCCTCTCAGTTGCAATTTGCTCATTAAAATTAACCACTGGAGAGAGTTTACATTGGTGTATTTTGGTTATTGAAGGGATTGGCAAACGAACTAACCTGGGCACAGGCACACATGTGGGTGCGCACTGCTTGCCAGTGGGCACTTTCAGCCAGCAATTCCCCCTCCACCTATCTTCTGACATTGGTTGCTTGTTATAGAAGCATGCAGCAATACAGCACATGAATTTACTTCATGTCATTAGTGTTGTTGGTGGCAGTCTCTTTGCCGTTTGTGGTAGCTCAAAACTAGTGACTGGTAAATGACAGGAGTAGTGAAGTTCATCAAAATGAAAATAGGCCAAATCCCTAAGCTTCAGCTGACAGTGGGAAGAAGATTACTTTTTGTTGAAACTCAGATGATCCCTCAGTGTCTGTTCTGTAATGTGTTGCTTTGATTAGGAAATAGGTGAAGGAAGTTGATGTCCAGTGGTACTATTCATAAGTGGTGTCATGGATGTTATTGTAAAAACAATAAATTGAGATCACACGGTTTGGGACATCAGCAGTTTAAGTTCTTCCTGGCAGAACTGGAGTGTGATTAAATTGGTGGGCTGTGTTTTTGTGATGTGTGCTACTTGAGTTGAGGTGGTGTTGTGTATCATTTCTTCGATTTCCATAAAGTCATAATAGCATTATTCATGGACACAAAACAAATCCAGTAAAAGGGTATGATGATCCCCTAGTGGGTATTAGATCTTGCATGTCTAACTGACCTTACAAAAGTACATGAGTGCCTTGAGTACAGCTTTACAGGATAGACATCAGCTAATAACTGATGTTTCCGATACCACTTTTGGTTTTAATAGAAAATACAGTTGAGAATAGACCAACTTACAAAATGGTCATTCATGCATTTTTGGAATGTTGTCTTGGTTATAAATGAATTAAATCTTGAAAAGAAGACATTGAACAAATATTTTGATGAATTTGTTAAGGTGTTACAGACCTTATTAGAAAATATTAATTGTAGTCTTAGTCACAGAAATCTATTTGAACTTGATTTTAATATTTTTGCAACTTCTTTTGCAGTGGACTATAAAAGTGCACTTGCTGAAATTCAGGCAGAGCTGAACAACTTTAAGTCTAGTTGTGTGCTCAAGGAGAGATTTTGCATTGTAGAAAATATTGAAATATTTTACAAGAACCTCCGTCAAACAGTTTCCGCAGTTGTTTCAGATAGCTGCTAGAGCGTGCAGTATGTTTGGGATAACATACTTGCAATGTGTGTGAAAATTGTCATTTTTTTCTTTATCATGCGTAATGGACCAGCTCAGAATTTAACACGTCTCAGTAAGATTAGATGTGTTAATAGATGTTTTAGTAAAACAAACATGTTTTCTTTACTTGTTCCTGTATGTCAAGGCTATATTTGCATCATGAAAAATGTTGGAGAGAATGATATTTTACTCCCCTTTTCTTGAGATCCCTGTACTGCCCTCCCCACCAATTCTTCACTGAACCAAATGACAGGATTTGGAATGTTTCATACTGATTGTAGCTGCGTCATCCTGTGAAATGTATTACTTTGCAGTGCTGTATTACTTTGCAGTTTTCTGGTACTCATTACAACATTACACAGTGAAAAGTTTGTTTCTGTTTGTTTCTTTGTTGTGCCTCTATCAAACTGCAGACGGTTGACTGCCTTTCTGTTGTCTACTGTTATCATCTGAATGCTTGTAACTGCGTTAATTTGTATTGATTGAAGTGGAACGCCACACTTGCTCTCAGAGGCAAGTGGAACGTGAAGTATGAGCTCGTCGACAGGGTAAAACATTAAAGATAAAATTTCACTTACTAACAAACATAGGAAAACAAGACAATAGTTTTATAACTAAATAACTGACAAAGTTTTACATGACAAGATGGCACAATGAAGCAAGCAGACTAGGGTAAATTCATTTTCATCTTTTCTCGGCAGAATTGTTGTAAGCTAACTTTAGTACTTTTTCATTTGATGCCACTTTTGTAACACAAAATTGGTCTTTAAGGATACACTTCCGCAAATACTATGCAACTGTTACACTTTATTATTAGTATTCATTGCAGTATTGTACTGTAATAATTACAACAGTGTAGAGAACACTTCCAGCATGACTGCAAACTTGAGTGTCAGCTGTCGATCAGGTATTTATCGGCAGTCTTCAGTCCTCTTCGCGACCAAGTGAATGAGAGATGAGCGTGCATCATACCCGGATGGCAATACCTATACCCATGCCCATGGCACCCATAGGCAGCCTCAAGGGTAGCTTGTGTGCCCGGTCCTGGATTATTGCATTGTTGAATCCCTTTGACCATTTATCATTTTCTAGAGGATAAAGTAGTATAAATTTCTGCAGTAGCTACAGACTTAAGTGAAAGTCATAACAAAACTTTAAATGTTAATATTAATTGTGTTTTGTGTCATCTTGTTAACCACTCATATGTTACTTCATTTATGCATGGATGTTTGTACATGATGAATAAGTTGGAATTAAGATTCTGAAAGTGAAGCTTCCCAGATCCTCTCACATTGCATCACTCTTCACATATTTTTGTGATTCACTTTGTTGTTATGTTGTTTATCAAACATTCCATCCCCTACTCAGATTCCATGCCAAATACACACATATATTCATTGCAATTGAAATATGGAAAACTAGTTTCACCCACTAGGCCTGAGTTATGCAGCCATACGAAGAAGTAATTTTATTAATTGTGGAAATTCTGCCCTAGTTCTAGCAAGGAGCTGTGCTGCAATGTTGTTAGGCGAGGGTGAATTTTCTATGGTAAAATTCCCCATTTTTTAACATCACTCCTGTTGAGCACTGCAATGCTACTATCCCATTTTTCACACACCACTCTGACAAAACTTACCAATCCTGTAATTGATTTAAGTCTCATTATTAGTATCACACTCTTTTCATAAAACACAAAATTTCAAAAACTCAAGGTTGTGTAGTATCCATCGTTGGAGTTGGTGCTCTTAAAATTGTTCCACTTCCCCATTCAGAAAGCATAAAAGGGTGAGGGGTGTACACACTGTGGTATTAGATCTAACTTTATACAAACAGAATAACTGGAAAAATATAATAAAAAATTAATATTCTCAAGTCATAAATTTGTTACCCAATTGTGCCTGCGTTAAGAGTAGAGGGACTCCACACCCAATTCTTTGACAGGCAGTATACTTGCAGCAAAATTAGTTGTAGCTTCCATTCTTACAATTTTTGAACCATTGTTGTGTTCTTGCAGTGACCAACAGGTAAACGTGAAACACCTGGAAACAGACGACAGGTAGATCTTGTGACCCCACCAATGTAGATGACCTTTGCACTGATATAGACGACCTTTGGCATTCTAGTTGATGGTGTCTTGAAAGTACCTACTGTGAAAAGACTTCTCCATGCTTGCATTTTTGAAAAGATGAAGGTCAAAGGTCATGGCTCATATGATTATCTTGATGTTAATAATTAGTTTTGTAGACCGTTTAGATTTTCTTTTTAGCTGTGGATACTGAATCTTTCTTAGTTCTATTTCAGCCTTACATTTTGATAAAGTTCAGAATTCATTGCCAGATTCAGCAGTAAGTACGAGAAGCCAAAAATGTAGCACAATATCAAAAAAAAACTTAACTCCACCTGAACTCGCCCCAATGGTACCAACCAGCTGCGTGCCATCCTCAGCCCTCAGGCATCACTGGATATGGATATGAAAGGGCATGTGGTCAGCACACCATTCTCCCAGCTTTATGTCAGTTTATGAAACTGATAGTATGCGATAGCATAATGAAATAAGATGCTTCTCAGATCTGTGTGCCATATAGTCTTCCTGTCAAATACAGCAGAGCTCATATTAAATATTTATTTAGACAGAACTGTCAGTCTCAACAGAAATGTCAAGTTGACAGATCTAAATATAAGAGTCAATACCTATTTCAAATTCTTTTGTTTGCTTGAGTCTCTTTCTCTTTCATCATCTGCATTGCTTATGTGGTCAGGGGCAACCTTTCATGTAATGTGCGCAAGCACCCCTGCAGGCACTGTCACTCACATATTTAACACAGTCATCGTCCCACTTCAAAGACGTACGCTGTCCCTCCAGATTTCTCATCACATGCAAATATACACCAAAAACATGCAAATCAGTTGTGCCCTCTAAAATGTGAAATTATTATGTTATTTTATAGTTAGCTAGACAGACATAGGGCTCTACACATCACTATTCTGGAAACATGTAACATCGTATGCTTTAACACATTTACTAAATAGGATTACATATTTTGCAAGAACAACATAAGTACATGCAGTGTGCACAAACAGTTGCATGAGCTTTCGAAGTTTGTAGGCACATAAACAAATCGCTTCTCTCCTTGAACACAATAAAATTTAATTATTTTAAGGTGGTGTCTAATTCTGTGATAGCTTCCATTTTCTTCCAAAAGAATAAAAAATGTTGCAAAATCTGTTGTTTGAACCCCCACTCTCTGAGTGCAAACATTACACCATTTGGCTACCGTCTCAGTTAGCAAGTGCTTTTCTCTTTAAGTATATCTGCAGTTAATTGAAATGATTTTTTTCTTTGATTTCTCAGAAACTACTAGGTTGCGCATCTGATATGTATAGATAAAATTTCCTTATTTTGAGTGAAGTGTTAGAACAGTTCCAAGTGGTTCCTGCTTAGTGACCTAAACCCATTAATAGGAGTTACTCTAGTGTAGGGCCCCTACTAGTCTGCCAAAGTTAATCAAAGTCTGTTGACTGTAGGATCTGGCTTCTCCTTATAAGACATGTGACTACTTAAGTCCCTTTGATGTTTATCTTGATGCCATTTCTATAGTTGGCTGTAGTCAATAAAATTAATGTTTTAGAATCACTCGTATGTAGTTGAGATGTGTTGCCTCCGAAAAAAGTTAAGTAATGTATTTCATCCACTGCCCAGGTAACAATTCATTCAAATACACCCAGACATGCTGTTGATAGTGAAATGGACACCATCTTTCACCATACCAAGTTTTCTCTCAGGGGTAGTTTACAGGTCTATGATTCAAATACTACACTGAGGTGACAAGGCATGGGATACCTCCTAATATCATGTCAGACCTTCTATTGCCTGGCATAGTGTAACAGCTCTATGTGGGATGGACTCAAAAAGTCATTGGAAGTACCCTGCAGAAATATTGAGCCATGCTGTCTCTATAGCCACCCATAACTGTGAAAGTGTGGGATCCGTACCAGATCGGGTTGACGGAGGAGATAGAGAAGATCCAAGGAAGAGCGGCGCATTTTGTCACAGGGTTATTTGGTAACCATGAAAGCGTCACGGAGATGTTTAGCAAACTCAAGTGGCAGACTCTGCAAGAGAGGCGCTCTGCATCACAGTTTCGAGAGGGTGCGTTTCTGGATGAGGTATCGAATATATTGCTTCCCCCTACTTATACCTCCCGAGGAGATCACGAATGTAAAGTTGGTGAGATTAGCACGCACGGAGGCTTTCAGACAGTCGTTCTTCCCGCGAACCATTTGCGACTGGAACAGAAAAGGGAGGTAATGACAGTGGCATGTAAAGTACCCTCCGCCACACACCGTTGGGTGGCTTGTGCGGAGTATAAATGTAGATGTAGATACAGGATTTTGTGCACAAATTGACCTTTCGATTATGACCCATAAATGTTTGATGGAATGCATGTCAGGCGGTCTGGACGGTCACATAATTCGCTTGAACTGTCCAGACTGTTCTTCAAATTAATTGTGAGCAATTGTTGCCAGTGTGATGGCACGTTGTCGTCCAAAAAAATGTCAATCATTTTATGGGAAAATGAAGTCCAGAAATGACTACAAATGTTCTCGTACTAGATGAACGTAGCGATTTACAGTCAATAATTGGTTCATTTGCACCAGAGGACCCAGTCCGTTCCATGTAAACACAGTCCCCATCATTATGGACCCACCACCAACTTGCACAGTGCCTTGTTGACAACTTGGGCGTATGGCTTTGTGGGATCTGTGCCTCACTCAAATCCTATCAGCAGCTCGTACCGACTGAACTTGGGACTCATCTGACGTTTTCCTCTCATCTAGGATCCAACCAATGTTATGAGCCCAGGAGAAGTTCTGTGGGTGACGTCATACCACTAGCAAAGGCAGCTGCGTCAGTCATCTACTGCTATAGCCCATTAATGTCAAATTTCACTGCAGTGTACTAATCGGTCACATTGATTTCTGCAGGTATTACATGCAGTGTTGCTTGTCTGTTAGCACTGCTAACTCTTTGCAAATGTCATTGCTCTCGGTCATTTTGTGAAGGTCGTTGACCACTACGTTGTTTGTTGAGTGAGGTTATGCCTGAAATGTGGTATTCTCAGCACACTCTTGACACTGTGGATTTCGGTATACTGAATTCCTTAATGATTTCCAAAAGTAATGTACCATGCATCTAGCTCCAACTACCATTCCACATTCAAAACGTGTTAATTCCCGTTGTGTGGCCATAATACCCATAGGAAGTATTTTCACATGAATCTCCTGCACTGGCCTTTATTGCCTTGTGTACGCAACACTGCCACCATCTGTGGAAACAGTCCACGTGGGAAAAATATATCTAAAAACAAAGATGATGTGACTTACCAAACAAAAGTGGTGGCAGGTCAATAGACACACAAACATACACACAAAATTCAAGCTTTTGCAACCAACGGTTGCTTCTTCACAAGAGAGGGAAGGAGAGGGAAAGACGAAAGGATGTGGGTTCTAAGGGAGAGGGTAAGAAGTCATTCCAATCCCGGGAGGGGAAAGACTTACCTTAGGGGGAAAGGAGGACAGGTATACAGTCCCGTCCGCGTGTGCGCGCGCACAAACACAAACACACACACACACACACACACACACACACACACACACACACACACACACACACACACACACATCTGCACGTACACAGACACAAGCATATAAATGTCTGTAACCCTACTGCCATTGTAGCTGTGTTGTTCTTAAGAGGGGAAACATTTCCATTGATCCACAATTCTTTACAGCACAGTTAATTCTGCCCCTCTCACCCATACCCCATATCCCACACCCAACTGACCTGACAGATTTTCAAAGTTTGGTAGGGTTGGTTTGTTACTATCATGTATGCAGAAAATTACAATAGAAACTTACAAAGCAAAGACAATCCAACAAACTTGTTGTTTTACAGTGTAGTAAATTGCAATACAAAAATGTTTCTGTACAGGTGTTATTCATATTGTTCACCACTCTTCTGTTCAAAATGTGGGACATATTGAACTTTTTCAACACCACCTGTCTTTGTTGTGATCACAATGGTGGACATAAACCACTCGCATAAATTCATTACATGTAAAATTCATGAAATAGAATTACTTTAATGAGAACACATTTGTTGGCTTCACAACCCCACTCAATCACATTTCAACTTCACCTAGACCTTGGTTTGCTACTGATAATTTGCCCACCCCTCCCCACCCCCTACCCCAACCTGTGTCCCCCCCCCCCCCCCCCCACACACACACACACCAATTGCAGTAAGGAAATTCATATGTAAGGGAAAAAACCTGTGAGTGACTGCTTTAAATGCCTCATGGCAAGATTTTGAGAGGATGTGCGGGAAGAAGCAAAACAAAGAATTGATTGAGGAACTGATGAAAAGTTTGATGGGACTGTGAAAGGAGAAAGCAGGTGAGAAAGAGGACCAAGAAAGGCAGCATCACCTCCACACAGTAAAAAAACTAATTACAGATACTTGGCATTGCTTTGATTGTTGCCACTGAGAGATATACGTTGATTTTTTTTCTCCTGTAAATTATTGTTGTGTGCATCTTGTGATTCCTTTTGGTATGCAACAGTTTTGTTTGAAGGTGTTAGCTCTTAACATAATTTGATATTGCATTGTGATTTCTAATTATTTTTATTTTATTAACACTTTGTTTTGTATAATTTTTTTGTAGATATGTTATGTTAACTACAATGTTTTACTCATTTCTGACATTTTTTTCTACTTCCCCCAGCTTGAAGATACTGGGGACGATAGTGACTCTAAGGTATTACAACTAACTTCAGTTTTTCATTTATATTATACTGTACTGCATATTTTGCATGTCTGTCATTTCTACTACTCTTACTTGGACCATATTCTGGCAATCTATCCCTCTTTGTGCAGATATGGAAGTGAATATTCAGGTGTTAATTTGAAATCAGTTTCTCCTGTTTAGTACTTACAGATGACTGATTATTGATGGAACAACATGGAAAGTTTCTTCAAAAATTTATGCTCTTGTAAAATAACCAGACATTAGATTATTTGTTGACAGAGCTTATTTTTCAAATAATGTAAATGACAAGGGGAAAAGTAAAAAGAACTCTGTGAAAAGCAGTTACTATATCAAATATTTAAAACTATAGAAAGGAGTGATGTGCAAGCGCGCGAACAAACAAACACACACACACACACACACACACACACACACACACACACACACACACCTCTGTCAAGTAAGCAGCCAGTTGTTGCATCTGAAGCCTCAGGAATGTAGGGCAATTAAAACATTTCAATAAACACCACTGGTATTCACTTTCATGGTGTGCATTTAAACAAATTCCTTTAATTTTCTTTTGATTTACTTCTGTCCTTGCTTTCCTTGTTGAGCTTTTGATGAGACATGGGTGTTGGCTTCTTACGTGTTGAATGAATTCTGTTCATGAAGTAACTGTATGTCATTGTTTGTATGAATAACAGTGTTTTGCATCTGTGTTGTGAACTAATGTTTCCCTGTGTCTCTTGGCCTGTTTTCTCTCTCCTTATCCTGTACGCTGCCATGTTTGGGTGATATAAACAAATCTATGAAACAGAAGAATATTCCCGACTTCTTCCAGTCACCTAAGGTACAGAGTTCCCTATTTATTTGTATTTAATCTTCCCTTTTCTATATTTGTATTTCTGGTATTTTTAGTGATGTCTTTTTGATGTAGGTTTTATTGCTGAAAGAGCAGTGCTTGCTACCTTATTGTAGTAGTACTTACATACACTCTTTTAGCTAATTAAGTTTTCATAATGTCAGAATAATATTTTTTTTTTACGTTCTTCATTTGCCAAAATTAAGTTTGAAAAATGGGAGGTGGTGGGGCTCTGATTGTCATTTCAAAGTAAGATTTGTAAAACAAGTATTGGATGAAACAATGAGAGATGTTTACCACCAGAAGCGAGAGAAATTTTTAGGTACAACAACTTGAATTCCTCATGAGGGATTGTTATAAACAGAAGATAAAGATATCTAGGAAAGAAAGCTGAAGGCAACTTGCATGTAGTAGTAAGGTGGGCTGAAATGTAAAAGGAAAAAGAAGAAGAAGAAAAAACAGGCATACAGTAGCTAATTATCAATAAGACTCTGAGTAAACCTTATTTTTCTTTAATTGTAAGATTTAAAACTGACAGAATTCCTTCCAAGTTGTTGTAGTTTCATAGTGGTTCTAGATACCTATGGTTGTTGTAGCCCCCCACATCCCTTAATCATTTCGTTTTGTGTGTAGATTTAACAACACTGACATGTTTGCATAAGAATGGCCAAAGATAAACTAGTAATACCTGACCAGTAACCATTAACTTTTGCGGTTAGCATTAATTGCTCATCCTGTCACTTGTAACTATAGTTCTATTACTCATACTGTGGAGGCTTCTCTACATTTTGCCAAAAGATTTTGGAGTTGCCATTTTATTTTCTTGTTCTTCATGTATTCCTCATATGTACCTACATAACTTCTGACGATTTGTGGCACAGATTCTTAATATGTGGAATTGCTGTGTCATGGATTACAGTTTCAACAGTATGATCTACATTATGCTCCATGCATTTATTAGTCATTTAGGTAGCAAAAGTTTTAGGTACAGTGTACTTACATCAGACAGGTACAGATTTTTCAATTGCATAAGAATGCTAATGATTCACATCACAATTGATTCTCTTCTGTTATCATTAATTTTCATTGTAGATCACAATTGCAGCTTTCTTGGCTGTGAATTTTGTGTGGACATGTAGTCCTATCACCTGTATAAGCGTGTTACAGAGTAATTTGTATGTATGTCCATGGTTTGAGAAGATGACTGTGTGAAAACAAAACATACAGAAAATATCCACATGCCATTGGATAGTGTGTGTCTCAAAGTTTTTAATTCTCAACATAGGTGCTCAGTATGGGCATCACTGGCGACACAGTAAAAGTAAATATGTGAGGAAGAGTACATGCATGCTTTCGAAGTCTGCCCAGGAAGGTACAATGACAGTGGCTTACTTTGTAAATCTGTTTATCGGTCACCTGTCTACAGGTGCTAACTGTGCCGATACAGCAGTATGGTGCAGATGACTTGGCTATATATTCTGATATGCCTGCCCCCTAGTGGTGCACTTTTCAACTATGCGATGGTGTGTTTTATGAATTGGAACTCGGGGAGATGCACTGTCAATTGGTACGCATCAATTTTCTGTATGTCTGATAGTTTTTGCACAATTGTCTTCTGAAACTCTGGAGGTACGTATGAATAACCCTGTATTCTTATCAACCCCTCCTTGATGTAAACTGGCAGTTTTTAGGTGCAATGACAGTCTTCTCAAGGTGCCTTTACCATAGTGCTCTTGCTTGCAGTTGTGATTGCTTTCCATCAATTCTGTTGCATGTTCATATTAAACGAAGTAGCTTAGTCTGATGTTAATTAAATTGCTAAATATTGATACTGTTACTTTAAGTATAGTGTGTTTACTCATAAAGAGAGAGATACAGAAAAAATGTCAGAATATAGTGATACAGTTTGGAATAGGTCATTTGAAACAGAAAAGATACCACTGTAGGCAGTACAGACTGGATACAGAGAACATGACAGAACGCTAAGTGAATGGTAGTTATGATGACATGATGAAAAACAAGAAAACAGTAAAAAATATAAGTAGGGGAATTTTTAAAAAATACATGGATAAGGAGGCAACATTAAGTTGACTGAGGAGAATATTAAAGTTAGTTTATGTTGTGACTGAGATGGTTATGTGGCATAATAATATTTGGCTGTTAGAAACATACTACATTAAAGCCAGTGAGCATTTTCCATGGAGGCTGTAATTTTGCTTTTGCAGTCCGTATTGTAATGCATATTAATTTACTCAGCAAGGTTACCATTGTTGTACAGAAACATGAGTGTGCTGAATACATCCAGTTCTATTTCTAATTTGGCCAGTCCATAATGGAAGTCACCTTCCTCATTTATTCTACTTGCAGATTTTTATAGTAGCACCAGCTTTCTTTAGAAATTATGTAATATGGTTTGCAAAAATGAAAAAAGTAAAAATCATCATGAACCAAAACTTGAAATGAAAATAGTGGAACTTCAAATTAATCTGTATCAGCTGAACATGATAGCATTTAATATTAACTTTCCACTGACTGAAACACTAAAGTGTAAGGAAAGTCTGTACCTCAGCGTAATATGTTGTACTAAAATTGCTCTGTAAGTAGAACAGATTGTGAGCTGTCAGCTCCTAAATGAAATTCATAGTGTAACGAAGTGATGCCAAATTAAATTAGACCTCTCCTCCTTCATGCTGTAGCTACAATAACAAGCTAAACTTTTGAACTGATATTTGTTTACCTACCATGCAACACCATATTCAATTGAAGAGTCACACGATGGAAACTTCATGGAAGCATTCATTATGTTTGTGATTTAGACGAAGAGGTGCAGGATCAGGGGCGCTGGGGGGGGGGGGGGGGGGGGAGTATTAAGTTGTACATATTTCTTACAGCTTATCTATGTAAGTTTCCATGAAACATACACACTTTCTCCTGAGATTTGTTGGCTTTTCCTCACTGCAGGACATCAGAGTTACTATTATGTTTTTGATGTGTTGTGTAAATTATGCTGTTTTTAAGTGTAGTATTACTTTCTTTGATAATTTCGAAGAGCTTTTTGTTGAGCTTGAATGTTTGGCTGTTCCTACTATTCAGTGCAGTGAAATTTATGTCAGTGTTGTTGAGGAAAGCTGTGTAGAATGTGTGTTCTGTCAGCCGTTTTGGTTCAGTTTGGGAGGTAACTGTTGTTTCATAAGATTTGCTAGTTTTTCCTTCTGTGTTGCTTTAGTTTTCTGTGCAGTGATTTAGGTGTACAGTTATGGAATCATATTCTAGTCTATGAAGTCAGCTGCAACTCTGCACTATAAAGCTGTGTGTTGAACATTTGTTTTTCACCATAAAATTTTTTTAGTTTATCTTCCACCCATAGTTTTTGCACATTTTCCATTGTTTTCTTTGAAATTGTTGCGTTCGTTGTGATGTCAGTCTTGACACAATTTGGAGTTACTTTATTTTTGAGACAATTTCTATTCCAATGAGTGTACAGTGTCATCATTGCAAGTTTTACTGAGGTATTTTTGCACTCAAAAAATAGCCTTGACTGCCAGGTGTGAACATTAGGTTACTTTTTTTCCGTGGCTGTTATTTATATTGATTGAAACAAGAAGTTTACTCTTACCAGTTACAGTTTATTTATATCCACATTCCATTGAAAGTTATTCCGAAATAATGATGTTGTTATATATATTCTTTGCACCTCGAAATATTGTTTCTGTTTTGCTATATGTACTTTGCACCTAGTTGTTTACAGACACCGTTTTGTCTACAAAATATGACAGTTTACATGTGATGTGTTATGACAGAGAAAGGAGCCTGTAACCGTTGGGGGTATTCTATTTTAATTGTTTTTTCTTTTTTTTCACGTTTAGATACATGTTTAGTTTTAGTCAAAAACCTCCCCCAAATCCATGTTCTGAAATATGTTTTTGGTGCTCCAGCAGACAGTGCCACAAGTTACCCCAAAATCATAACATAACACAACACACGTCTTATTAACACTTGTACATCCACCTGATAATGGAGGTCTAAACATTCAAAACACATTGTGGATGTAACTAAATAGTGACTGGTAACAGTGAACTTGTTGTTTCATTTTATATCAATAACAGTCGCAGCAAATCCTAACCTAAAATGTTCACATTTAAAGTCAATGTTCGTTCATTGTCATACAGCAGTTGAAAAAGTTGTCACCAGTGTTCTCGAGCAAATTTCCCACTTATCGCCAGTTGTCATCTTAACCACTTCAACTATCAGTGCACGTTCTCCGCACCAACCCAAGCTTCCATATGCCATACTGTCTACATCCTCACAGACGTAGCCTACATGTCACCTTGTAAGATATTCACCACGCTTTTAGGAAATTATGTGATTTCAAGAGACTCTCCTAGAAAACAAAAATATAAAGCATTACAAAATATTCCATAGTAGGACTGTTCTTACTATACGAGCATTAAAATTGCAATGTAGAACTTCATTATTTCTGGGTGCATGCGTCCACATATTGTCACACAGTCGTTTTTTTTTTTTTTTTTTTTTTTTTTTTTTTTTTTTTTTTTTTTTTTTTTTTTTTTTTTTAATGTGTCAGTCGTATTTTAACTGTGAAAAATATTTCACCTATTGTTGGTTTTGTTGTTTAAGTAGTTTGGTTAGTGTTTGGTTTCCTTTAAACATAACCAGTTACCATTTAGTAGATTTCGCATGCTTTTTGACCTGTTCTAAAAATTATATTTGATCCTATACTGCAGACAAAGTTTGCTGTGCAATTTAGTATGCTATTGTCGCTTTGGGAGCAGTTTATTCTCGGCCCGCTTATGATGAAAAAAATTTAAAAAGTTGAGAGCTAAGTTAGCAATTGAAGGATTGGTGAATGCTTATTTCTAACTTTGTAGGATCCTTCAGCTTATGCTGTGTAAACTATTACCATGTTATGCATTTCATTTTTTGTATGTTGAACACTGTAGTCCACCCGGGATGCCAGACACAATTCAGGACCTGTTTTTTCCTTGTTTGCAAAAAACCTGTCCAATATGACAGTGTAATTAAAATTGCATAAATTGAGCATTTTGTTGATAATCTGTTGCATGTTGTAAGTTATAATATGAATTAGGATGGACTTTAACTCAGCTCATAGTGGAGGCATTGCACAGCAGACAGGCCTCAGCATGTGTGTGTGTGTGTGTGTGTGTGTGTGTGTGTGTGTGTGTGTGTGTTTAGTAGCAATCTATCCTAATTCATACTGTTGATACTCCATTCCGGATTTTACATTGTTCCATATGTTGAACACTACATTCACAGAACTATTTTTTTTACTTTCATTAATAATTTATGCATTCTATTCACAGCAGAAACTTATCATAGCTTGAAATTTGAACTTTTTAGGGAAAAGGGAAGAAACCTGAAATAGCAACAGTTATTGCCCCATATCAGGCTACAAGTTCAGAACAACTCAGCCTGCAGAGAGGCCAGTTAATAATGATTCGAAAGAAGACAACAACTGGTTGGTGGGAAGGTGAATTGCAAGCAAAGGGCAAAAAAAGACAAATTGGCTGGTTCCCTGCCTCTTATGTAAAATTGCTAGGAGGTAGTAACAAAGGGACACCTGTAAAGCAGGAGGATACATCATTGCAACAACAACAACAACAACAACAACAACAACCTGCTCAAGAGGTATCACAGCCTACAACAGGTAAATATAATGGTGCCACATTTTTATGTCCCCGTCTCTTACTCCTGTTACTGGCCTCTTGTCTGTCGCTCCTCCTGCTTGCCCCCGTATCTGTCACTCCTCCTCCTCCTCCTCCTCCTCCTCCTCCTCCTCCTCCTCCTCCCTTCTGTGCGTTCCGGCCCCCCTTACTTCTGTTTCCCACCCCAGCTCCCACAGTCAAAGACAGATTGCCATGATCCCAGTATCATCCCAGTCTCTGGACTGACAGTGATGATGGCAGCAGCAACTGGATGAAGATAAATTTCAAAATAACGCTGATCGTTGCTTTTGTATTTAAGGTGTTACCTTCAGTATATTGGGGGTGGGGTTTATAATTATGGTGCATCTCATCTACTCACAGAGGTCTATTGAGAGTTGTAATTATTGTATGGCAGTGAAACATGGTAGATATGCTAATGTGTTAATGTGGAACCAATTTACATTGGGGGGGGGGGGGGGGGGGGACAGTTCAAATTGTGGCCACCAGGTGCAAATACGGCACTGTACACTGTTTGTATTAAGTTATATCCACACAGTCATTTGGCAAGCCATAACATGAGTGAACTATATGGATGTCGATGTGGTGGGGAGGAGTTAGTTTTATGTGAATGGCAGCAATTACGGTGCTGCATTGAGAGAGTATCACCAACTGAAAAGTTTGTGAAAAATCGCATTGTCATTAAATGGTTTACAGATTATGATAAGTTAAATTCAGGAATACAGGCAAGCTTGGTTGACACGTGGAAGAGGAAAGATATGTATTTCAGTGCCAGTTAATGATGATTTTCTGTGCTGTAACTGACAACACTGCATGTGCCCTGGGTAATGCTAATGCAGTGTTACGAGAATTGTTTACCTCATGGTCAACAGTACGGAGGGTTTTGTATCTATATTACATTGCTATCCATCAAAGATACAGACAGCGCAACAACTGAAACCACCATGATCTGCAGCAACAATCTGAATTTGCTTTTCAATTTCTGACACGGATCAAAGCAGTTAATGACATGTGGCCAGGCAATATTCCATGGAGTGATGAAGCACATTTTACGCTATACGGTTCAGAGAATGCACAGAAATGCCAAATTTGGAGTACTGTCAGACTGCATGTTGTACGTGAAGCATCATTGCATTCGCTATATGTGACTGTGTGCTGTGCATTCACAAGCATCTTTATTCTTGGTCTGTTCTTCATTAGAGAAAATACCGCGAGAGGGCCTGTGAGGCGTACTGTGATGTCTGCACGTTGAGA
>NC_064920.1:198473708-198476522 GCF_023897955.1 Schistocerca gregaria
AGGAATCTCCCGAGACTAGGTCCGGCGCAGAACACGGCCACCTACTGGTCCGTCCCGACGACGATACCGCCCTCTATGAGACGGCCGGCGGACTATGATGTCGATGTCGCCTACAGCGCCCGCTTGACGACCCAGAGTAAAACGCCTGCTGCACCCCCTCTTCACGGCAGGTGACGCAAATCGAGTCAAAAGTGGTGGACCGACGGTCACTCCAGCCGCACCTGTGAATGCGCCACCCCCACCGCCCGACTCGCAACTCGAGCGGATGTACGGCGGACTTTTCCCGCAATCGTACATTGCAGTCCACCCCTATATCTTCCACTTCATGAAGAGTTATCTCCCAAAAGCCAAAGTCCCGCTGTCCCAATACATGCTCTGGACGGCGGGCCGCGAGACGTGACGCCCGGTGGCAAAGAGTGCGCCGCTGAGGATATAGAGGGTCCGTCCCCCCGCACAGTGGTGACGGTGTGCGGGTAGTGTTTCCGACACCGCTTCCTGCGGTGGCAACGCTGGGGCAGAGTCGATACTCGCCCACTGGTGGAAGGTAAGCATTCTGCTTTACATCAGTACATAACTAATATTTCAGTCGTCTGACGTCCCTGCTTAGTAAATGATGCAGGACCACATACATAGATGATACATACTGTAAACTGGGGAGGACAGTGTGAACCGCACTCGACCCAGTCACCCTATCTCACAGTCCACTCTGTGTGTAACAAAGCGAAAGCACCAAAGCACTATCGTTCAACAACATCCATTTTATCCTCGCTGCCACAGGACACTATCCAAAGAACGACAAGAGGAACGTCACGTCCACTAATAAGACAGAATGTCTCACACCACCCGCAAACAACGCAGCTCAAATCAGCCAGCAACACCCACAGTGGTCCACCCAGTATCAACACAGGACGCAACGCCACGCCACAACACAAAAGGTACAAGTAATAAAATACCCTTTGGCCACACTCCTTATAAAGGCATCGAACCAACCCACCACCTGACACCAGCCAAACGTACATCCTGATTTGACACATCTCTGGCAACCTAACCCACGTTGGCCCTTAACCTAACCCACGTTGGCCCTTAACCTAACCCACGTTGGCCCTTAACCTAACCCACGTTGGCCCTTAACCTAACCCACGTTGGCCCTTAACCTAACCCACGTTGGCCCTTAACCTAACCCACGTTGGCCCTTAACCTAACCACGTTGGCCCTTAACCTAACCCACGTTGGCCCTTAACCTAACCCACGTTGGCCCTTAACCTAACCCACGTTGGCCCTTAACCTAACCCACGTTGGCCCTTAACCTAACCCACGTTGGCCCTTAACCTAACCCACGTTGGCCCTTAACCTAACCCACGTTGGCCCTTAACCTAACCCACGTTGGCCCCTTAACCTAACCCACGTTGGCACCTTAACCTAAGTTACGCTGCACCTTAACCCAAGTTACGCTGCACCTTAACCCAAGTTACGCTGCACCTTAACCCAAGTTACGCTGCACCTTAACCCAAGTTACGCTGCACCTTAACCCAAGTTACGCTGCACCTTAACCCAAGTTACGCTGCACCTTAACCCAAGTTACGCTGCACCTTAACCCAAGTTACGCTGCACCTTAACCCAAGTTACGCTGCACCTTAACCCAAGTTACGCTGCACCTTAACCCAAGTTACGCTGCACCTTAACCCAAGTTACGCTGCACCTTAACCCAAGTTACGCTGCACCTTAACCCAAGTTACGCTGCACCTTAACCCAAGTTACGCTGCACCTTAACCCAAGTTACGCTGCACCTTAACCCAAGTTACGCTGCACCTTAACCCAAGTTACGCTGCACCTTAACCCAAGTTACGCTGCACCTTAACCCAAGTTACGCTGCACCTTAACCCAAGTTACGCTGCACCTTAACCCAAGTTACGCTGCACCTTAACCCAAGTTACGCTGCACCTTAACCCAAGTTACGCTGCACCTTAACCCAAGTTACGCTGCACCTTAACCCAAGTTACGCTGCACCTTAACCCAAGTTACGCTGCACCTTAACCCAAGTTACGCTGCACCTTAACCCAAGTTACGCTGCACCTTAACCCAAGTTACGCTGCACCTTAACCCAAGTTACGCTGCACCTTAACCTAACTTACGCTGCACCTTAACCTAACTTACGCTGCACCTTAACCTAACTTACGCTGCACCTTAACCTAACTTACACTGCACCTTAACCTAACTTACGCTGCACCTTAACCTAACTTACACTGCACCTTAACCTAACTTACACTGCACCTTAACTGTCACATGTAACGTCACAGGAATGTAGCTTTGCCTAACAGCAACCCTCTGAACATAGTTCACTGCTTGGATCCTCTGGTGTCATGTGTATTTCTTGATGCCATGGTGCGTACCCTCACATAAAGGTCTTTCGAGTGTTGCGTACTTTCTACACAGTCCCGCTAACCACTGGAAGGGTGTACCGCTACAGAACGAATATCGCCCTCCCCTCTGCCCTTCCAAGCTGGTCGGTCAGGCGTTTGTTTGTGAAATGAGCCTTGCAGCTGTTCAGTTGCATTCGGTTGTCGATGCAGTCAGTGTACGTTGTGGTACGGCCTGTGTGGACTGTCCGCTGATGTACGCGTAACCCACACTGATCATCCGTCGTTACGTACTGAGTGACATAATGTGGCACATGCTTGACCGTACACCGGCTGCGCCCTACAATGGCGAATCATAAGGGCCATATGTTGTGCACGATGCTACTTGTCTCGTCTCCCATTACAGCGAGATTGCACTGTTGTACGCCGTACAGACATGTGAACACGCGATCTAGTG